>NW_018405900.1:1478738-1625579 GCF_002113885.1 Mizuhopecten yessoensis
TGATGGTGGTGGTGATGGTTGTGGTGATGGTTGTGGTGATGGTGAAGGTGATGATGGTGCTGGTGATGATAATGATGGTTATGATGATGGTGGTGGTGATGCTGGTAATGGTGTTGGTGGTAATAGTGATGGTGATGGTGATGGTGGTGGTGGTGGTGATGGTGGTGGTGGTGGTGTTGGTGAAGGTGGTGATGATGATGATGATGATGGTGATGGTGATGGTGGTGGTGATGGTGTTGGTTGTGGTGATGGTGATGGTTTTGGTTGTGGTGATGGTGATGGTGTTGGTGATGGTTATGGTGAGGGTGATGGTTGTGATGGTGATGGTGGTGATGATAATAATGGTGATGGTGGTGATGATGGTAATGGTGATAGTGGTGATGGTGATGGTAATGATGGTGGTGATCTTGATGATGATGGTGGTGGTGATGGTTGTGGTGATGGTTGTGGTGATGGTTGTGGTGATGGTGAAGGTGATGATGTTGCTGGTGATGATAATGATGGTTATGATGATGGTGGTGGTGATGGTTGTGGTGATGGTGATGGTGATGATGGTGGTGATCTTGATGATGATGGTGGTGGTGATGGTTGTGGTGATGGTTGTGGTGATGGTGAAGGTGATGATGTTGCTGGTGATGATAATGCTGGTTATGATGATGGTGGTGGTGATGCTGGTAATGGTATTGGTGGTAATAGTGATGGTGATGGTGATGGTGGTGGTGGTAGTGGTGGTGGTGATGGTGGTGGTGGTGGTGGTGGTGGTGGTGGTGGTGGTGGTGGTGATGATGGTGGTGGTGTGGTGGTGGTGGTGGTGGGGATGATGATGAAGATGCTTACATTGTCATGGTGATATCAGTGTTGTAGTGAAAATGATTAGGATATTGATGTCAATAATGATGATGATATTGATGTCAATGATGATGATGATGCTAGTATAAAATGAATATGAAATTAAGAGTGAGTGTATATTAATAAAGAGTGAATGTGTGTGTACACGGTAAGGCAGTTATTAATGGTTAATAAAAAATTGCAATGTTTCATTAAAAAAACATGGGTAGTGTTGCATAAATTGTCTAAGATATCTATGATTATTCATAATTATTATAATTTTTCACTCCAGGGTATTGTTATACCACACAAAAGAAAAACGTGCATCGCCCATTTCCAAAAACATTGTGCACTTTCTCAGAATAACGGAGGGCAGTATCATTAAATTCTTTCTCCGAAAACAGGATTGGTTTGGTTTGGTGTAGTATTGTTTAACGTCCTTTCAACAGATATGGCCATTTAAGGACGGCCTCCCCTGTGTGCAAGATGCATGCGTGTAGTGCATGTGTGTTTTGGGAGGCTGCGATATGTTCGTGTCTGTCTCCTTGTGATAGCGCGGAACTGATGCCGACTTTATAGTGCTAACTCACTGAAACATACTGCCGAAGACACCCAGCAGTACACCCCATTCAGTCACATTATATTGACAACGGGCGAACCATTCGTCCCACTCCTAAATTGCTGAGCGTTAAGCAGGAGTAGAAACTACCATTTTTACTGACTGGTATGTCCCAGCCAGGGGACAGAACCCAAAGCCTTCCTCACAGGGGCGAACGCTCAACTAAAGGCAAAAAGTGAGGCATTGTCAAGGTAGATATGGGGAAGAAGACAATCGTTTAGAAAGAAGAGAAAAGATAAGATCCCAAATTTAGTCGCCTCCTAAGATATGCAATGGGGAAAGCAGGTAAAATTCTTACGCCCTACCTGCAGGGACTCCGAAAACATGAGAAAGCAGTCATCGTGCCATTTCATCAGACACAGACAGACGAAGCTATTTTCACAGCTTGGTAGCGAATATGACTAGAATGATGTTATGATGAAACAGCAGAATATTTTACAACAGCTTGTACCTGGTTATATAATTTTCTTTACAGAATACAGACAGAGAAATGAACAAAGACACACACGTAATTTGTAAAAGAAATTAATTACACTGCATCATACAGCTGTTTCGTCCATTGTGAAGTCATAGTTCATAACAATAGTTTCCAGGATTAGATACACGGATAATGTATTTCCATGAAAAACACGGTATTCTAGATAAAGTATCTAAATGTTGTGAGAGTGTTTATCTTACTCTCGTAAGTTGATATTCGAATTGTAAAAAACACTCAGTAAACATCGTGTCTTGATACAATTTGAAAAACAAACTAACTCAAGCTAGATAACCATGATAGCCAACAAGCACTCGATGGGGAACAGCTATACATGTCAACGAAGTATATTTGGACCGAATCTTTGGTGTTCACAGTAGTTTTACATTAGAGGTTAAGTTCAATTTTCGGTAAAATTATCACCACCCAATTATGGTATACACGAGAAGAGATGAAATTTCTCGATGTCGAAAATCTATCCTGCCTAACTTTCTTGCATAAAAACCACATGACAAGTTGATGTTCAAAAATGCTTAATGCATTGGAAAGATGGATTTTTCTTTCTTTTAGAAGCTTCAATTATGCACACATAATGTATGCTCCTTTCGAAGTTTCCTTTTGCAGTGATAGAGCCACCTTTTCCATATTCGTGAGGTTACCGATATGCTCGAGCAAGCATCAGACAGACGTCTTGCTGGCTTATAAACATATATCGGGAATTAGATATATAGATTTACAAAAATACCAGCTAACAGGATTTCTCTTTATTCATGAGATTAACTTTATGTTCTAGCAAACACCATGTTGGTGCTACTGCGGTGTCGGAACTTTCAGTTTAAAACCTCTGTTGTATAGGAATTGCCTTTCTTCGTTCATAATTGTTATTAGCCAACTAGTTATAAACAGTGGTTCATAGCCCGATTTTGGTATCTGAAACCCTAACTTCCTAAAAACATATGCAGAGCAAGTTTAGAGAACGAAGACGGAAAAAAAGGACGTTATGATCCCAGCAATTTCTATATTGAAACAAAAGAGCCAAAACGATGTATGTTGTGGGACACAATACATTATTAGAGTACGAGACACTACGCTACCTCCCAAATACACATTTAATATTATACGTTAGATGAATGTAGGTGACACAACGAGGGCGTTATGACCCGGACACACATTTGTAGGATCCAATTGCAGTAATCGCAACTCCTCTTAACGTATATGTATAGATTGACAGGCAGATGTGAAGAGTAATTGTACACGTTTTATGAGCCAACAGGACTATTATTAGCAGTAGATAATAATGTAAGTCAACTTTACTTCATATACCACATACACCTTCATACATCACCTTTACTTCCTACATTCTCATATTTCGTTGAAGAAATTTAATCTAGATTGGGCGGATTGGTCTAGTGGTTAACCGTTCGGCCTTCCGGCGGCCGGGGTTCGATCCCTGAAGTCGTCGCACGCATGGAATATCAGAGAAAGTGGTTTAAAGTTAGGGGTTTTTCTCCTGTCCACACAACTCCAACATGCCCAGGTGGAGTATAAAATGGCCTGGGGTGGATGTTGCGGTATCTGTGATGTAGTATTGAAGTGAGGTGGCACTATAAAAGATGCCGGTGGAAGCACGGTCCCATTACAAACAGATCACAATACATTTCCAGCACACACGCAGGCATACACATATAGGGAGATATTATCCAAGTGGCATAGGACTAGTAGTAAGCGCCTGCGAATTCCTCAAAAATTGTATATCCTAATTGTATTAATTGTATATATATGTACTGTAAAGCGCTTTAGAGTGGCTTATGTTAGCTAGATAGGGCGCTATATCAAATGTTGTATATTATAGATACGTCGACAAAGGACGAATCTGCGTCCATGGGGACCCGAAAGTCTTAAATCATTTCTTTGGTGCGGTTGAAAGGAGGGGCGGCATTTATTTCGAGAAATAGTGTTAACCACTAAAACATCTAATTAATACATCCTTAATTCTCAGATTAAGTTAATCTACATGACGCCCTATCACAAGAAGAAGAAGAAGAACATCTAATATTACTACACAGCGGGATAGATCCAAACAAACAAACTGTAACAAATTCCACAGGTCAGTAACCTTGTGGTCTTTAACTTCGAAATAACAATAGCCGCAGGTAACAGGGATGACAACACGTTTAAATTGATGCAAAATGTAATAGGCGCAAAGCAAATAAAGTGCAGTGATATTATCTATTTCATGCAGAACAGTGATTTTATCTAATGGCATAATATCTATAGTGCATCATTAGAAACTGCTAATTAACTTGAAAATTATGCAATTTAAAAGTATTTGTTCTCTTTCTATTATTATTAATATCAATTTTCAATGTTAATAGTCTTGGGACACTTGGAGATGTTCTCTTTATAGGATGTCTTGCACAGGTTATTGATATTTAACTATTATGAAACCACATGCCCATCATCTTGAAACACTAAAAGTTTTTCCTTGGTAGTGTTTTATAGAAGGATCACAAAAGTAATGTCTTTTTATGAGTATTTTAGGTGAATTTTATTACGATGAAAAAATAAGTTTCATGTGTTTTAATAGTGTCTCGCAGGTCAGCATTTGGCCGGATATTAATTCATGTTCATAGTTTCTATATTGTATTTGTTTTACTTTTAATTAATATGCGACACTTTAATAAAATAGTTTTATTATTATTATTGTTTAAACAATAATAAAGGTAAGGCCAGGTAAAAACAAAGACCAGATGATAGTTGGGATTGAATCACTATTGTTTAGGATAGTGAAATCAGTGCTGTTAGTGTAAAATACATTTCAAAATGACGGTCAATAGAAAGCAATAAAAAAAACTTTGATTCAATACTGTTTTAAAGAGGGAATTACATAAGTAATTCAGATTTCAGATTATGTTTTCACCACTCAGACAAATGAAAATGTGTAACTTGAGGTACAGCATGGAATTAGATTATCTAAGTCCCAGGGTACAGCAATGAATATGAATAAGCGTAACAGGGTGCACATAATGTATACATGTATGTTGTATATAGATATGATACACAAAACTAACGCTCCGGCTTCAATATCATTCATAAAATACTGATTATAATTAACAAATAATACTACTAAAGAGAATATCATAAGAATTATACCTGTTTTTGATATAAGTAGAGGAGAACGATTTTAAGAAGAAAGAAAAAAAAATTACACGGAATTCGCTTGCAGCATTTCAGTTGGATTTGTAAGATAATACTGGAATAATACTCTTTGCAATCACATCACATTCACTTGTTTTATTAATATGATGATATTCATATCAAATATTTTCCAAGCACAAGTTTCATATTTCATCTCCTTTTAAACATTTCCTAACGCTTAGTTTAAATAAAAACAAACAATTGCACGTACGTTATTTAGTTTGGGTTGTTAATCATTTTTAATAAATTGATTAAATATTTTTTTAGCAACAAGTTCAGAAATTGAGACTAAAAAAATAAACTACCCACTTGACGTATCCATATGTAGTGTTGATGTCGAAGAACCATTGTTCAAGACTTTTCCCGTAACTTCATCTTAAAATAATATTTGGGGAAAATATAGAAATAAAAAAAAAGATAAGTGAGAAACCACCAACATCAAATATACTTTTAATCTTATGAATTCATATAAAGGAATGTGTTTCGGCGTCGAGCAGATTAACTGAGTATATGTTAAATGTAATGTACTGTTGAGTTCCAAACGGATGCCATTAGAAGATCAATATTCACAAAAAATCGGCGGACAAGTCATCATTCCAAATGATTTTGTTGGTGCTGACGGGGAAAATGTTGCCTTTAAGTCTTCTGCATCTGCCGTTGTGCAAATAACACGTGGGTGCTGTATAGGTAAATACAGGTCAGAGTTAGGGTCAGAGACCGACACGCTTCCGCGTGCAAGTACATCTAAATCTAAGTCCGTTATTGGTCTACTATGAACTGCGTTTTAGAAGCGTGTTTAACAAAACGGTTTGTGTGGGTTTGCGTTGGTTTCCGTTGCGTTTTCGGTGCGTTTGCGTTCCGTTTGCGTTAAGTTTCTGTTGCGTTTCCGTTGCGTTTGCGTTTCGTTTGCGTTAAGTTTCCGTTGCGTTTCCGTTGCGTTTGCGTTCCGTTTCCGTTGCGCTTGCGTTTCGTTTCCGTTGCGTTTGCGTTAAAACGGACAAGAAAAACGGTCCAGGGTCTGTATGTCAGGAATTAAATATATAGATATATATAGCTAACAGGATTTCTCTATATTCATGAGATTAATTCTATGTTCAAGCAAACACCATGTTGGTACTACTGCGGTGTCTTAACTTTAAGTTTAAAACCTCTGTTGTATAGGATTTGCCTTCCTTCGTTCATAATTGTTATTAGCCAACTAGTTATAAACAGTGGCTCATAGCCCGATTTTGGTATCTGAAACTCCGACTTCCTCCGAACGAAGAAGAAAAAATAAGGACGTTATGATCCCAGCAAATTTCTATATTGAAACAAAAGAGCCAAAACGATGTATGTTGTGGGACACAATACATTATTACAGTACGAGACACTACGCTACCTCCCAAATACACATTGAATATTGCACGTTAGATGAATGTATGTGAAACAACGAGGGCGTTATGACCCGGACACACATTTGTAACAATAGTGTCTAGAGTTTGGCGCCAGATCCAATTGCAGTAATCGCAACTCCTCTTAACGTATACATAGACTTCCTGGTGTACACAAAAGATTGACAGGCAGATAGGACGAGTAATTGTACACGTTGAAGGAGCAAACAGGATTTTCTATGACACCTTAATATCATGTAGATACTACTGATGAATGTTTGTGACACAGCAAAGGCGTTTCGACCCGGATACACGTTTGTAACAATAGTGAATAAAAGTGTCTCAACTCCGTTTAGAGTTTTTGCGCCAGATCCGATTTCAGTAATTGCCATTCCGCCTTTCGAAAATACATTCCACAACTGCCAAGGGGCACATGAAATATCATCGAAAAGCCACAAATAATACTATGGAAGAAGAGCATTGGGCAAAATTTAGTCATTTGCGTAGCATATATGTTAATACTGTTCGGCAATCAAAAACTGATTTTGTTAATAAACTATGTAATAACCTCCATAAAAGTAATATATTTAGTACTAGAGATTGGTGGAAACTGTTAATCGTGTAATTTTGATAAAAAGTACAATATTCCTCCAATAAATGATATATTTACTGATAACAAAGCTAAAGCCAATGCTTTAATAAATATTTTTGTTTACAGTCTAGTATTGATGACAACGGTATAGAAGTTCTCGAACTTCAACGGAATCATGCTTTTAGACTCTCCGACATAGTTGTCTCTTCAGACGTCGTCAAAGGCCCAGACCTGATTAACCCACGTCTATTGAAGGAAGCTATAACAATCTTTAGTATTCCTTTATCTGCATTTTTTAACAAATCATTGTCTGGGTGCGTTTTTCGTCAGGAATGGAAGAAGGCAAATGTTTCCTCCATTTTCATGACAGTTCTTTAGTAGCTCATTCTCGGCCGATCTCTCTTCTATCTGTAGTAGGGAAAATAGTGGAAAAGTTTGTTGACAAATATATACATAATTATCTTCTAAATCACTCTTTACTAACTTCTAGGCAATCATGTTTTCGAAAGGGATATTCGACTATTAATCAGCTTTTAGAAATATCCAATGGTATTAACAAGGCTTTAGACAACGGTAATGAAGTTGGAATGGCATTTTGTGACATCATCAAAGAGCTTGATCGAGTTTTGCATCGTGGGTTACTCGCAAAAGTATCTAGTTTTGGAGTATGTGGTAAACTGGTTAATTGGCTTACTAATTATTCATGTAATCGTAATCAAAGAGTTGTGATCAACGCCCGTTGCCTTTACTTTTCCTACTTTTCATTAATGATATCGTCGATGATATTTCTGCTATGATCAAACTATTTGCTGATGACACGTCGTTTTATTCAATTGTTGATGTACCTAATACACCTGCTGATATTATAAATACAGATCTTGTAAACACCAAAAGTGGTCCGAAAAATACCTCGTTAAGTTTAACCCTTCAAACCCCGAGACTATGACATTCAGTAAAAAAAAACCACACAAACCCACTCACACTGCCTTACTTATGAATGATATTATCTTAAAGGAAGTTGACATTCACAAATACTTAGGTATTTTTTTTTCTCTGGGAACGGGAATTGGCACTGTTTAAACCAAACTATCAGTGATAAAGGTCCCAGTACCACTGCCGAGAACTGCAACAATGCATTGGAAAGTGGTTTTCCTGGTATGACAATGCCTTTATTAAATCAATTTCTGAAAAGAAAACTATACTTTGCGTGACTTTTATGACAAAAAAATAAATATGATATCAATAAATAAATAATCAAGATGGTGCTCCGGGTGGAATAATGCAGCTGGACCAGACCAGGATTCGAACCCTGCACTTCCAATTGTTTTAATGTCGCTCTCACCAATCGAGATACATGGCAAACGGCCCAAATATGCTACATTTATATCAAAACGAAATGAAGGCGGGTTACTGTATATGCAAACAAACAAAAACACTGATTGATTATCTAATGTTTTGCCTGTAGTGGACATGAATTCAGTAGGGAGATATACATTTGTATTCTACATTATTTATTACACAAGTAAACATTAACAATGTCAATTTGCTACCTATGACTTTAGCCTTTGTTCCCAGTGTTTTGTTCTACACTGCTTTCAGGACAAGCTAGATTGTAAAGCCTATGTTTTGTGAGGTATTGTTTCAAAAACGTGATGAAACACTAACCTCTAAACACGATAATGGCCACATTGCTTACAGCTGAAAAAGATATGTAACAGCAGTACAATGCCAAAGAAACGGTTACAGAGGGATGAAATAAATATTTTTTGGAAACAAATAAGAAACAATAAGCACTCCCATATTTTTCGTTTGTTCGTTAGTGACCACTTGAAAGTAACATGTTATCAAATCGTACTTATTGGTCCAATCGCCACTGGAAACCTGTGAATTTCGAAGTACGTGTAACTATGGTTAAAATTCGTTAAGCTGACAAATTTAAGATAGTGTAGGCTTTCGGAAATAGTGTATTTTTCATAGAAAAGGAAAGTACTGAAGCATATAAATTGATTATTTGTGTGTCGCATTAACTCGATCATTGAATATTGCGTCCTGTGTATCTGCTTAGAAAATGAAATACTACATACTTGAACAACATCAATTGTGTAAACGTACTGATATCAGTGTAATTCATAACAGCTGTTCCATCTCTTATGTGTCTGCTGACAACACAAAATTACAGACAATACACCATTGTCATAACACAAAGGATAATACTCAACACAACATCATTGAGAACAAACATGAAGTAACATGAATTTCATATTTTGTATTACGATGTAACAAGCGCAGCGTTAACATCACTGCAAAACGGCTGTTTGTAAAAACACTTTGTGTAATATGGTATTTTTTATATTTTGTGATACATGAAATATTTGTTGGGTTAAAAATATGTTGCTTTTCCTTTGTTGTTATAGTTCCAAAAAATACCACACAACCAAGAAATCGAAAATAGGAAAATAACGAAAAACCCAGATTTGTTGGGGGGTTTTCTAAAAAATCTCCAATTTATCAGAATACTAAGATATTCATAAAAGCACCGCTACATAGTTGCATAACCAATATGTGACAGTTTCAACGAATTCTCCTGGTTATTTGCCAAATGCTTGAGCCGCCTTATTATATCGCCATTACATGTAAATCAATAAACGTTTATCGAAAAAATGGTAATATCTAGAAATCACGATAGGTACATATTTTACTGTGTCAATATGATTTGAGGTCTAGAATGTGTCAAGTAATGTCCTGTTAAACTTTAAATACAGTAAAATATTTTCTTAAAAATCTGTAAGAGTTACAGGGGTGCCAGCGTTTCAGTTGAAAAACGGAAAGGAATGAAAACGCAACGAGAACGGAATGAAAACGGAATGAAACAATGCCTTAACGGAACGGAACGAATTTTTGTTTTACTGTTTCGTGGAATATAACGATCAGAAAAGATAAACTATTCTAATCGAGATTTCCGTTGTAATCTATAGGGATTAGCTACAATAAATTAGCAGAAGATAATAATGTTAGTCAACTTTACTTCATATACCACATACACCTTTACTTCCTACATTCTCATATTTCGTTTAAGAAATTTAATCTAGATTGGGCGGATTGGTCTTGTGGTTAACAGTTTGGCCTTTCACGCAGGCGGCCGGGGTTCGATCCCAGAAGTCGTCTCACGCATGGAATATCAGAGAAAGTGGGTTGGGGTTAGGGGTTTTTCTCCTGTTCAAACAACTCCAACATGCCCAGGTGGAGTATAAAATGGCCTGGGGTGGATGTTGCGGTATCTGTGATGTAGCATTCAAGTGAGGTGGCACTATAAAAGATGCCGGTGAAAGCACGGTCCCACTACAAACAGAACACAATACATTTCCAGCACACACGCAGGCATACACACATAGGGAGATATTATCCAAGTGGCATAGGACTAGTAGTAAGCGCCTGATAAAGCAGCTCTTGCGAATTCCTCAAAAATTGTATATCCTAATTGTATTAATTGTATATCTATGTACTGTAAAGCGCTTTAGAGTGGCTTATGTTAGCTAGATAGGGCGCTATATCAAATGTTGTATATTATAGATACGTCGACAAAGGACGAATCTGCGTCCATGGGGACCCGAGAGTCCTAAATCTTTTCTTGGGTGCGTTTGGAAGGAGGGGCGGCTTTTATTTCGAGAAATAATTTATACTTCCTAAATTCTCAGATTAAGTTAATCTTCATGACGCCCTATCACAACAAGAAGAAGAACATCTAATATTACTACACAGCTGGATAGATCCAAACAAACAAACTGTAACAAATTCCACAGGTCAGTAACCTTGTGGTCTTTACCTTCGAAATAACAATAGCCGCAGGTAACAGGGATGACAACACGTTTAAATTAATGCAAAATATAAAAGGCGCAAAGCAAATATAGTGCAGTGATATTATCTATTTCATGCAGAACAGTGATTTCATCTAATGGCATAATATCTATAGTGCATCATTAGAAACTGCTAATTAACTTGAAAATCATGTAATTTAAAAGTATTTGTTCTCTTTCTATTATTATTAATATCAATTTTCAATGTTAATAGTCATGGGACACTTGGAGATGTTCTCTTTATAGGATGTCTGGTACAGGTTATTGATATTTAATTGTGATATTCAGGAAATGAATGATGAAAGACACTTCCTCGTGAAATATCCACAATATGATGATATAAGGTTTGAACTTTTTTCCATGGCCCTGGGAAAAATTCCAGACTTCGCAATGTTAGACGAGGAACAGATATTAATCACCATATTTAACTGTATTAGCATCCAGACTCAGTTTCTTACTTGTTTATTACAATAGGCGCAAATTAAAAGCACATTTATATATAGTGCAGTGATATCATCAATTTCATACAGTACAGTGATTTCAACTAGGTGAATAGCATCTATAGTGCATCATTAGAAACTACTATTTAACTTGATAATCATGTAATTTAAAAACATTTGTTCTCTTTCTTTTATTATTAATATCAATTTAAATTTTTAAAAGTAATAGGATAATGAGATGTTCTCATTATATGATGCTTGCACAGGTTATTGATATTTAACTATTATGAAACCACATGCCCATCATCTTGAAACACTAAAAGTTTTTCCTTGGTAGTGTTTTATAGAAGGATCACAAAAGTAATGTCTTTTTATGAGTATTTTAGGTGAATTTTATTACGATGAAAAAATAAGTTTCATGTGTTTTAATAGTGTCTCGCAGGTCAGCATTTGGCCGGATATTAATTCATGTTCATAGTTTCTATATTGTATTTGTTTTACTTTTAATTAATATGCGACACTTTAATAAAATAATTTTATTATTATTATTGTTTAAACAATAATAAAGGTAAGGCCAGGTAAAAACAAAGACCAGATGATAGTTGGGATTGAATCACTATTGTTTAGGATAGTGAAATCAGTGCTGTTTATGTAATATACATTTCAAAATGACGGTCAATAGAAAGCAATAAAAAAAAACTTTGATTCAATGCTGTTTTAAAGATTTCAGATTATGTTTTCACCACTCAGACAAATGAAAATGTGTAACTTGAGGTACAGCATGGAATTAGATTATCTAAGTCCCTGGGTACAGCAATGAATATGAATAAGCGTAACAGGGTGCACATAATGTATACATGTATGTTGTATATAGATAAGATACACATAACTAACGCTCCGGCTTCAATATCATTCATAAAATACTGATTATAATTAACAAATAATAATACTAAAGAGAATATCATAAGAATTATACCTGTTTTTGATATAAGTAGAGAAGGACGATTTTAAGAAAGAAAAAACAATAATTACACGGAATTCGCTTGCGGCATTTCAGTTGGATTTGTAAGATAATACTGGAATAATACTCTATGCAATCACATCACATTCACTTGTTTTATTAATATGATGATATTCATATCCAATATTTTCCAAGCACAAGTTTCATATTTCATCACCTTTTAAACATTTGCTATCGCTTCGTTAAAATAAAAACAAACAATTGCACGTACGTTATTTAGTTTGGGTTGTTAATCATTTTTAGCAAATTGATTAAATATTTTTTTAGCAACAAGTTCAGAAATTGAGACTAAAAAAATAAACTACCCACTTGACGTATCCATATGTAGTGTTGATGTCGAAGAACCATTGTTCAAGACTATTCCCGTAACTTCATCTTGAAATAATATTTGGGGAAAATATAGAAATAAAAAAAAGATAAGCGAGAAACCACCAACATCAAATATACTTTTAATCTTATGAATTCATATAAAGGAATGTGTTTCGGCGTCGAGCAGATTAACTGAGTATATGTTAAATGTAATGTACTGTTGAGTTCCAAACGGATGCCATTAGAAGATCAATATTCACAAACATTCGGCGGACAAGTCATCATTCCAAATGATTTTTGTTGGTGCTGACGGGACAAATGTTGCCTTTAAGTACATCTGCATTTGCCGCTGTGCAAATAACACGCGGGTACTGTATAGGTAAATACAGGTCAGAGTTAGGGTCAGAGACCGACACGCTTCCGCGTGCAAGTACATCTAAATCTAAGTCCGTTATTGGTCTACTATGAACTGCGTTTTAGAAGCGTGTTTAACTAAACGGTTTGATTGCGTTTGCGTTGGTTTCCGTTGCGTTTTCGTTGCGTTTGCGTTCCGTTTGCGTTACGTTTCCGTTGCGTTTCCGTTGCGTTTGCGTTCCGTTTGCATTATGTTTCCGTTGCGTTTCCGTTGCGTTTGCGTTCCGTTTCCGTTGCGCTTGAGTTTCGTTTCCGTTGCGTTTGCGTTTGAACGGACAAGAAAAATTAAATATATAGATATATATAGCTAACAGGATTTCTCTATATTCATGAGATTAATTCTATGTTCTAGCAAACACCATGTTGGTACTACTGCGGTGTCTTAACTTTAAGTTTAAAACCTCTGTTGTATAGGATTTGCCTTCCTTCGTTCATAATTGTTATTAGCCAACTAGTTATAAACAGTGGCTCATAGCCCGATTTTGGTATCTGAAACTCCGACTTCCTCCGAACGAAGAAGAAAAAATAAGGACGTTATGATCCCAGCAAATTTCTATATTGAAACAAAAGAGCCAAAACGATGTATGTTGTGGGACACAATACATTATTACAGTACGAGACACTACGCTACCTCCCAAATACACATTGAATATTGCACGTTAGTTGAATGTATGTGAAACAACGAGGGCGTTATGACCCGGACACACATTTGTAACAATAGTGTCTAGAGTTTGGCGCCGGATCCAATTGCAGTAATCGCAACTCCTCTTAACGTATACATAGACTTCCTGGTGTGCACAAAAGATTGACAGGCAGATAGGACGAGTAATTGTACACGTTGAAGGAGCCAACAGGATTTTCTATGACACCTAAAAATCATGTAGATACTACTGATGAATGTATGTGACACAGCAAGGGCGTTTTGACCCGGACACACGTTTGTAACAATAGTGAATAAAAGTGTCTCAACTATGTCTTAAGTTTTGCGCCAGACCCGATTTCAGAAATAGCCAGTCCGCCTTTCGAAAATACATTCCACAACTGCCAAGGTGCGTATGAAATATCATCGAAAAGCCAAAAATACTACGGAAGAAGAGCATTAGGCAAAATTTAGTCATTTACGTAGCATATATGTTAATACTATTCGCCAATCAAAAACTGATTTTGTTAATAAACTATGTAATAATCTCCATAAAAGTAATACATTTAGTGCTAGAGATTGGTGGAAACTATAAATCGTGTTATGAGTAATTCTGATAAAAAGTACAATATCCCTTCCATAAATCACAATAATCATTTATTTACTGATGACAAGGCTAAAGCCAATGTTTTAATAAATATTTTTGTTTACAGTCAAGTATTGATGATGACGGTATAGAAGTTCCCTAACTTCAACGGAATCATGCTTTTAGACTCTCCGACATAGTTGTCTCTTCAGACGACGTCAAAGGCCCAGACCTGATTAACCCACGTCTATTGAAGGAAGCTATAACAATCTTTAGTATTCCTTTATCTGTATTTTTTAACAAATCATTGTCTGAGTGCGTTTTTCCTCAGGAATGGAAGAAGGCAAATGTTTCCTCCATTTTCATGACAGTTCTTTAGTAGCTCATTATCGGCCAATTTCTCTTTTATCTAAAGTAGGGAAAATAGTGGAAAAGTGTGTTTACAAAAATATACATAATTATCTTTGAGATCACTCTTTACTATCTTCTAGGCAATCAGGTTTTCGAAAGGTATATTTGACTATTTTTCAGCTTTTAGAAATATCCAATGGTATTAACAAGGCATTAGACAACGGTAATGAAATTGGAATGGCATTTTGTGACATCAGCAAAGAGTTTGATCGAGTTTTTGCATCGTGGGTTTCTTGCAAAAATATCTAGTTTTGAAATATGTGGTTTATTGATATATTGGCTTACTAATTATTTATGTAATCGTAATCAAAGAGTTGTGATCAATGGCAAAATTTCAGATTGGACTGCTGTAACTGCTGGTGCCTCAAGGTTCTATCCTTCGGCCTTAACATTTCCTACCTTAGCTTTCATTAATGATATCATCAATGATATTTCTGCTATGATCAAACTATTTGCTGATGACACGTCGTTATATTCAATTGCTGATGTACCTAATACACCGGCTGATATTTAAAGACAGATCTTAATAAAATCCAAAAGTGGTCCGAAAAATGGCTCATTAAGTTTAACCCTTAAAAAACCGAGACTATGAAATTCAGTAAAAACAACCACACAAACCAGCTCACACTTCCTTACTTATGAATGGTATTATCTTAAGGGAATTTGACATTCACAAATACTTAGGTATGTTTTTCTCTGGGAACGGAAACTTGGCTGAGTACATAAATCATATAATTAATTAAAGTATCAGGGAAATTAAATATTCTGCATAAATTTAAATTTTAAATCGACACATAATCACTCCAAAAATCATCAGGCTAATTTTGGAATATGGGGATTTAGTTTGGGATAACATAACAGTTGCTTAGTACCAAATGCTAGTTTAAAGTTTACAAGTAAAAGCCTCACGTATAGTTACTGGTGGAACAAAACTTACTAGCATTCTTAGTTAAAGAAGAAAACTGTCTGGAAACCCGACAAAACTAGACGTGACAACCATAAAGTTATACATCGCATGACCCCCAACATATCTTAGAAACATTATACATCCAACACACTCCACATTGACGATTACAGAACAAGACATCAAAACAATATTCGACACATACGCTGTAAAACATCTAGATATCAAAAGACGTTTCTCCCTTCAAACACTGAATTATGGAATCAAATGCCAGAAACAGTTAAAATTGATCCGTCTATTTCTAGACTTAAGATCTATTTAAACGGAAATGTTGATAATATTCCTTCCTATTACAATAACAGTTCCCGTATGGTCAGATCCACCATGCCATTCTACGCATGGAATAGAGTTCTTTGAATTATTATCTCTTCAAGAAAAATCTTGCAGATAGTCCTATCTGTTTTTACTTTGCTGCCTTCGAAACAAACGAACATTTCCTAAAACATTGTCGCAAGTATGAAACTTTCAGACCTAAATGCCTTCATCGTCTTTCTTACCAACTCTCTACTAATGCATTGCTATATGGAGACTCTAACCTCTCAACAGTTTAAAATATAGAAATATTCGAAAAAGTTTAAAACTCTATTGTCCAGTTAAAACGGTTTGGTTAAGCATACAAGTATGAAAATGTTAATGAAATGAAATTGTGAAAACCTCACAAATGCTGTCATAATGATACAATTACTTACCATTTCATGGAATATCAATTTATCTTTAGTTGCATGTCCCTTACCACATACTTTTATTTTTTTTCATGTGTTTACATGCTCCTGTAGAATTTTCTATTGTTAGTAATCTATAAGGCCAATAGTTTGTTAGAAAGACGAGAAGGATTAATGCAAGTACACATTACTTGTTTCATCATCATGGTTGCTTATATGTCATGCCATCTATTTCATTACTTGAATAAATACTGTTTAAACCAAACTATCAGTGACAAAGGTCCCAGTACCACTCCCGAGAACTGCAACAATGCATTGGAAAGTGGTTTTCCTGGTATGACTATGCCTTTGATAAATCAATTTCTGAAAAGAAAACTATACTTTGCGTGACTTTTATGACAAAATAATAAAGATATCAATAAATAAATAATGCAGCTGGACCAGCCCAGGATTCGAACCCTGCACTTCCAATTGTTTTAATGTCGCTCTCACCAATCGAGATACCTGGCAAACGGCCCAAATATGCTACATTTATATCAAAACGAAATGAAGGCGGGTTACCGTATATGCAAGCAAACAAAAACACTGATTGGTTATGTAAGGTTTTGCCTGTAGTGGACATGAGTTCAGTAGGAGATATACATTTGTATTCTACATTATTCATTACACACGTAAACATTTACAATGTCAATTTGCTACCTATGATTTAAGCCTTTGTTCCCAGTGTTTTGTTCTACACTGCTTTCAGGACAAGCTCGATTGTAAAGCGTATGTTTTGTGAGGTATCGTTGCAAAAACGTGATGAAACACTAACCTCTAAACACGATATAGCCACATTGCTAATAGCTGAAAAAGATATGTAACAGCAGTACAATGTCAAAGAAACGGTTAAGAGGGATGAAATAAATATGTTTTGGAAACAAATAAGAAACAATAAGCACTTCCATATTTTTTGTTGGTTCGGTAGTGACCACTTGAAAGTAACATGTTATCAAATCGTACTTATTGGTCCAATTGCCACTGGAAACCTGTGAATGACTAGTTTTTATCTGAAACCCCGGGAGTTAAAAACACATCTAGGACAAATTTCGAAGTGCATGTGACTGAATGTTAAAATTCGTTAAGCTGACTAATTTAAGATAGTGTAGGCTTTCGGAAATCGTGTATTTTTTAATAGAAAGAAAAGTACTGAAGCACATAAATTGATTATTTGTGTGTCGCGTTAACTCGATCATTGGATATTGCGTCCTGTGCTTAGAAAATGAAATAACTACATACTTGAACAACATCAATTGTGTTTATATACTGATATCAGTGTGATTCATAACAGCTGTATCATCCCTCGTGTGTCTACTGACAACATAAAATTATACATTACACTACTGTCATCACACAAAGGATAAAACATGAAGTAACATCAATTTCATATTTTGTATTACGATGTAACAAGTGCAGCGTATACATCACTGCAGAATGGCTGTTTGTAAAATATAAACTTTAAATACAGTAAAATATTTTCTAAAAAATCTGTAAGAGTTACTTTTGATCAAGTTCCATGATAAATCTGTTAAAATGATTATGAATTAGACCTATTTGTGCAATTCAAAAATTACATAAGAAAATTGGATTTCAGTTTTCTTTATTATGTTCTGTATGACTTAGGCAATCTGGTCAATGCAGCGTATTTATCTCGTCATAATGAGGCAAATTACAACATGTTTGATTCCTTGGCACATCGCCCACCTAATGTGTACACTTGTATCAAAGGAATCGTTATCACTTTAAAATGCATCTCTGCACGTCTAAATTTGTATCTAAATAGTTGATACATCCTGAAACCTAATAGCGCAAGGACAAAACACTTTTTCATAAAATCTGTTTCAATTTTAAAATGAGTAATGCCTCGATAAAAAAACCTGACGGGCTGACTTTATAAACAGTATTATTTGACACAATACATTACACTGCTCTTGTCCCCGACGTCTGCCGTAATCTTGATGGCCAAATGTATCTGTTTTGAAAAGTGGTAGGATTCATTAATTACACATTTTATTCACAAATATTTGAAATTCATGTAATTGGGTGTTTTACTTTCCAATACTGTTTCATACAAGAAAAGAAAGCTTAACTTTTATTTTCTATTTTTCCTGGCTATATCATGTCTATTGGATTCGGAATTCAATAACGGACTTACTAAAAATATCTATGGTCGCTATGTTCACTAGATAATGCTGGAATTAACCTATCTTTTTAAGACTATAAACTGATTGGTCCGCTAGAAAGAGGTACATGTAGGATATTCCTTGCAAAATGCTGTTGTCCTATCACAGGCAAACAAAATTTCTACTTTCACGATCGTTGTCACCGCTTATGTTACGTTGGACCGTGATATTTTAACGAATCATGCTGTTGCATGCACACAAAGAACATCTCATCAGCATTTAAAAAGGTAATCAGGTATGCATGACGAAACAATAACATCCTATGTTATTTAAAGACACTCCACGCATAATTCTTATTAAAAGTTGTCTATACCTTAACTAGCAAAGATGTCGTGTTCTCATGTCACAACTTGGGAGGGGAAACGAACGAAAACAATTGCTTTGTTGCGACAACTTGCAGATGGACTAGATGAAATGGAAAATGACGTGAATATTTCGAAAGTGACTGGAACATCAGCAGCTATCGCAGGAGGACTCGGTACTCTTGGCTGTATAATAGCAGCCCCGTTCACGGGCGGTTTGTCTACTCTTGGTATAGCAGGATTTGCCACCCTCGGAGCTGCAGGCGGTGCCGTAAACATAGGAGCTTTGATTGGGAAACATTTTCATGAAAGTGGTTTGATCAAAGATGTTCAAAAAGCTCTTGACGAGGATCGTAAAGAAAGTGAAAATTTAAATATGGCAGCTTTTACTATAGGTGAAACAGGTAAAAAAGATGTGGATATTGGGAGGAATATCGTAGAGGCCGCGGCAAAAGCGGTTTCCGCAGTTGCCTTTTTGCCAGTAGACATTAATGATTTGGTGGAAACGTCAATCAAAGTAAACAATGGATCCATAAACAAATCTGCAAAAAAGGTACGAAGGATCGCTAATGAACTTGAGGCCGAGATGAAAAAAACTGGAGGTAAATATTTTATATAATTGTGTGTTTAAGACACTTCTAAAGTTCGTACTATTATTTGGTCATGGGCGGGCGTTGATTCCCCCACCGTCAATTAAGGGGAGTTGAAACATAGAAAATCCACTTTAAGGATGTACTCTTCTGAGGTTTCAATCACGTTCAAGTCTCGTTTTGATCTGGTGTAATGGGTTTTTGTAATATTTGATAAATTATGATCAAGTTTATTAGCAAACACGCATCTGAAAAATATGTCAAAAAACTAGATGCCTGTTGTTTGTAGAACTTTTTTTACAAGAATTTAAAAAAAATACCAATTCGGCGGCCATTTTGAAAATGTGTATTAATGTGTATTTCTTGCACTTCAAAAAAGGCCAAAATTTCACCTTTTTTGACACAAAATTGATCTCTTAAATTGTCATTGTGTCGCCATTTTTAATTGTAGCAGGTTCAATTTTGCTCTACATTTTGATAACGTTCAATATGATAAAAATAATTGGCAACAAACAGGAAAATTATATACATTATTGATATTTATTTTACATATTTAGTGTAACTGGAGCACTTTAGATTTTTGACCCCGAAAAAGGTAACAATTACACAAATAATATTGGGGCAAAAAAAAGCAGCACACTGACCCCCCATTTTTGTAGATGTTTTAGAAAGAGAAACACATTTTCATTTAATTCATTAAATATTAAAATAAGTTTAATACCAGAATTTTTCATATCAAGCGTTTAATCTGCAAAAAATGGTAAAAAATGAGTATTTTGTCATTAAAAAATGAGGTTTTTTTCATTAAAAAATATGGGGTAGGGGTAACTTAAATCGGCTTTCTGAGTTAAAAGAATAAGATTTAGAAATTTTACATCCATAATTCAAGGGAAAATAATATTTTCATCAATTCTACAAACATTCATACATATCTGATAACACACTTGGAAAAAATTGTATGAATTTGTTCTGCAAATGGTCAAAACCCAAAAAATCACCTAAAATCACATGTTTTGTTAAATTGTTATCTTTGACCGATCATAATACAAAAACGAATACACGGACATATAGTTTTTTGCATTTTCTACTATGCCATTAAATCCTTTTTCCAAAAATCCGTATAAGGAAAAAAATTGAATACAGGAAATTTTTGACTTCTCAGAGGTGTACATCCTTAATATCACTTATAATTGTACCACTTAAACAAACAAAGCAATTTCGTTAGATTATTTTGCTATTCTGTAATGACCATAATGAAACCTTTAAGATGAACAAATAATGTATTTCGTGACCTCATATATTGATAGAAGATTTTTTTTCATAATAATAATAAAACATTTTTAAGTGATAACTCCATATTAAATCTCTTGTAAGGTAGCATAATAATATGTCTTGCGTCCATGCTTTCTCCCATATATTTCTCATTTCATAAAAAGTTATGTACAATAAAGCATAGTCAGCGGTGCAGAGTAAAGGAAATGTTATTTCATATCTATGTTTATATTTCAGGATCAACTTGTGCGGCCTGTGCTATGAAGAAATAAAGATGTGAAATTGCATTCCGCAGTGTTTAGTTCCAAGACATCTTTCATCGCTTCGGTTCAGTCATTTTATTTTCGAAACTGGTGTAAACACATATAGTTCCATGTTTGCGTGAGTCCACAGAGACTAGTTTTAAGATTAATTGAAAATGTGAATGGACATCAGAGGAAGAAGAATTAAAAACCGTACAGATGTAACATTTTCTCTTACTTATTTTATCGAATATTATTAATCATTTAACTTGTGCTTTATGTTTGTATTATGTATGATTAAACTCTGCGACTTCAATAAAATACTTAAGCCAATATCGTTGTCTTATATTATGAGATTGTGGTTTCAAAGATAATACATTTATCATTTACATTGACTGTTGTTCCCAACTGACTTTCGTGCCATGTGATAATTTTTGATTCCCTGAGTGACTCAACGGGCGGGGCAAATGTAACTGATTAAGGTATTTTTATAAAGTGGAATGACGCCAGGGATGTGTAGTTCGATTGCCAGCCTTGCTATTCAGATCATGTTTATTTGATAGAAAATTAACGTAACGCCAGTACAAGTCCATGTCAGACTTTTCTTATACCTGCTGAAGTTATTTCTAAAAGAACTTCTTCGCCTTTTTAACAAGAACATTTGGTTATCTATTCAATTGATTTAGGTAACAAGTTGTAGATGCAATTAAACACTGTTTTCGGAAGTGTTGTGCACTTTCTCAGAATAATGGAAAGGCAACATAATTGAAGCGCTGTTTTGTTCCAACACTAGTATTAACGACAGGTATTATCTGGGGGGTTCCAACACTAGTACTGTCGACAGGTATTATCTGGGGGGGTTCCAACACTAGTACTGTCAACATGTATTATCTGGGGGGTTCCAACACTAGTACTGTCAACAGGTATTATCTGGGGGGTTTCAACACTAGTACTGTCAACAGGTATTATCTGGGGGGTTTCAACACTAGTACTGTCAACAGGTATTATCTGGGGGGGTTCCAACGCTAGTACTGTCAACAGGTATTATCTGGGGGGTTCCAACACTAGTACTGTCAACAGGGATTATCTGGGGGGGTTCCAACGCTAGTACTGTCAACAGGTATTATCTTGGGGGTTCCAACACCAGTACTGTCAACAGGTATTATCTGGGGGGGGGGGGTTCCAACACTAGTACTGTCAACAGGTATTATCTGGGAGGTTTCAACACTAGTACTGTCAGCAGGTATTATCTGGGGGGTTTCAACACTAGTACTGTCAACAGGTATTATCTTGGGGGTTCCAACACTAGTACTGTCAACAGGTATTATCTGGGGGGTTTCAACACTAGTACTGTCAGCAGGTATTATCTGGGGGGTTTCAACACTAGTACTGTCAACATGTATTAGCTGGGGGTTCCAACACTAGCACTGTCGACAGGTATTATCTGGGGGGTTCCAACACTAGTACTGTCGACAGGTTTTATCTGGGGGTTCCAACACTAGTACTGTCGACAGGTATTATCTGGGGGGTCCAACACTAGTACTGTCAACAGGTATTATCTGGGGGGGTTTCAGCACTAATACTGTCAACAGGTATTATCTGGGGGGGTTCCAACGCTAGTACTATCAACAGGTATTATCTGGGGGGGTTCCAACACTAGTACTGTCAACAGGTATTATCTGGGGGTTCCAACGCTAGTACTATCAACAGGTATTATCTGGGGGGTTCCAACACTAGTACTGTCAACAGGTATTATCTGGGGGGTTTCAACACTAGTTCTGTCAACAGGTATTATCTGGGGGGTTCCAACACTAGCACTGTCGATAGGTATTATCTGGGGGGTTCCAACACTAGCACTGTCGACAGGTATTATCTGGGGGTTTCAACAGACTTTTGTTGGTTTGTTGTTCAGAGTTTAATGTCCTGTCAACAGCTTAGGTCATTCAAGGACGTTTCAACAGACGTAGATCTATTTCATAGCTTTACTTATCTAAAATATGATAAGAAGAATATGGCATGTGTTGATTGGTCAACATTATATATACGACTGTACTTGTGACAAGGGCATATCACTGGTACTTTTTACATAGATCTACTAACAGAATGACCATTATTAATCACGTGTATCTTACTTGAATATATTTTCTTTTTTACCGTTTTTTGTTAACAGGAGTTAAATGAATAATTCGAATCAACGATCACGAGTTTTTGAAATTCTTTTTAATATATTTTTGAGTGATCAACATGATGATATTGATATGCAAAAATCAGGCTAACGAATAGAGTTCAAAGTATCAGTTATCAATTTTTGTATAAGCTGGCTATCAAGATTATAGTTTTAAGAAACGGAGCCACGTAAGTTCTTTTTTGTAGAACCTTTCTCTTTAAAAACGGAAAAGTTATTATTTTGAAAAAAAGACAGAACATAATGTTTAATGATTATTAATTGCTGAATGTAATAAGTAAATGTATTTCTAAAATACAAATCGTTTAAATATATTCCAAGTAATATCTTTTTATAAAACAAATAGAAAGTAAATAAAAAAAATACAAATCGTAATTTAGTGCAAAAATCAAGGAAAATAAATATGATTTGCACCTTATTAGCAATTCGTTCATTTATGACTTAAAATTTGTACGCTTTGAAGTGTTATGTACTAAGTAAGAATAATGATACATTTTGTACATGACAAAGTTTGCTTAAATGTCTTTCTTTACGTGACATCACGTGATACAGGACAGGCCTAATTATCATGTTGACACGGTAAAATATGTACCTATAGGGATTTCTAAATACTATTTGTTTTACACAATATGAGGTCTTATTCAAGATATAACCTCAACAATATTTCGATAAGATAAAGGTGGAAAAATCTAAATATATGTTTGATATCGAACCATTTTCTAAACATTCATTATGATGTTTACAACTGCATATATACTTTGTCCCCAATATGAACACATAACTTTTGTGGGTGAATATAACTTTTATAAAGAATTATATCAAGTAGGAGGTAACGTTCAACCAAATACACAGGAGAAATATCGCATCAGCCAAATCATGAACATTCTAAACGGTCGATTGACCGAAAATGTCATTCAGGGTCATTACACGACAAAGTATCATCTATTATCAAACTAAAGGGTGTTTGACACCCATTATACCGATAGGAACAAATGCGTATACCGGCTGCGTTACAAATATAAAATCTAAAAAATATCTTACTAAGTGCTGCACTTGTAATTGTACCTATAAAAGGAGTTTAAAGCTTAAAAAACAACATAGAAATGTGATAATGCATGTATTTAATGCATGTGGCCGCTTTATGTATTATAATTGGATGTGACCGTTTTATGTATATAATTGGATGTGGCCGCTTTATGTATTATAATTGGATGTGACTGCTTTATGTTTTATAATTGGATGTGACCGCTTTATGTATTATAATTGGATGTGACCTCTTTATGTATTATAATTGGATGCGACCGCTTTATGTATTATAATTGGATGTGACAGCTTTATGTATTATAATTGGATGTGACCGCTGTATGTATTATAATTGGATGTGACCGCCTTGTGTATTATAATTGGATGTGACCGCTTTATGTATTATAATTGGATGCGACCGCTTTATGTATTATAATTGGATGTGACCGCTGTATGTATTATAATTGGATGTGACCGCTTTGTGTATTATAATTGGATGTGACCGCTTTATGTATTATAATTGGATGTGACCGCTTTATGTATTATAATTGGATGATACCGCTTAATGTATTATAATTGGATGTGACCGCTTAATGTATTATGATTGGATGTGACCGCTTTATGTATTATAATTGGATGTGACCGCTTTATGTATTATAATTGGAGTTGACCGCTGTATGTATTATAATTGGATGTGACCGCTTTATGTATTATAATTGGATGTGACCGCTGTATGTATTATAATTGGATGAGACTGTTTTATGTATTATAATTGGATGTGACCGCTTTAAGTATTATAATTGGATGTGACCGCTTTATGTATTATAATTGGATGATACCGCTGTATGTATTATAATTTGATGTGACCGCTGTATGTATTATAATTGGATGATACGCTTTATGTATTATGATTGGATGTGACCGCTTTATGTATTATAATTGGATGTGACCGTTTTATGTATAATAATTGGATGTGACCGCTTTATGTATTATAATTGGATGTGACCGCTTTATGTATTATAATTGGATGTGACCGCTTTATGTATTATAATTGGATTTGACCGCTTTATGTATTATAATTCGATGAGACCGCTTTATGTATTATAATTGGATGGTATAATTACACAGGTGCTAATTGTTCAATTTACATTGTCAACATCTATTCAGAACTAGTCACACACACATGAAAATGGACAAATTAAGAATAAACGATCCCCTATTCACACAATGTATTTACCATAGCTGACCACTGAGTGTTTCATGAAGGAATGATACAATGTGAGGGATGCCAAGGGTACACGTAGATATACAGTCATACGTTTTAGTATATATATATTTCTTTTTTATGAAGCATACAATTTGTATGCACATTCTTCCTTTATTCGTACTGAATATGAAGTATGTAAGGTTGATGTACAGTAACTGTTATTTTCATTTCGTCGATTAGCTTTATGTACACCTACAACAAAACTTTGTTTATCCGAAAGAATTGGTTTTTGTAGTAATCGACAAGTGATCTTCATAGACAGGCGATCCTTAACGCAGGCCTCACTGTATGTTCAAATTAAAAACAACTGTGTAAGAAAATGTTAACGACGAATCATTTTGTTAAATGATACATATATTTGGCCCAACCATGCCATTCTTAATGACGAGAGGCGTCAACTTCGATTCAGACATTATTAGCTTATATCTTTCCTTTAAATATAAAAGAAGCATGCCTAGTTCCTTCGTAGTGCTAAGAAACCCTTCGTAGCTGCTTCGTATCATTAAATCTATCGGAAACATTACTATTCCGCAAAATTCCAAGAGAGAATTTCCAGTCTGATTCGAAACTGATGTCATTGATCGATGCTGATTGGCTGATCAGACGCCCGATGAAAACCTGCTATTATTATTGATTACATTGTATTACTGATGTGTTGGGTATTTGATAATCATAATAATAATTAATAATAATATTTATTCATGTAAAATAGGCATGTTATTACAAGATATCACAATTTAGAATAAGATATATAATTAAAATCACAATGCAGCTTGTAAATAAAAAAAGAGTATTTTGTATTAAGACTGAGAATAATAAAAGATCTAATCAATCATTGACATATATCACAGAGTATAAAAATCTAAAAAAAAAAAAAAAAGTCTGATACACTGTAAAAAAAGGCTGATATTACTATAAAAAGAGACAGACTATTTTAGTAAATGAAGGTATTCTTAAATAAATAGGTCGCATAATAGGAGTGGTGGTGAGTGCCATTTACCTAGGATTACCCATAAAAGCCACAAAGTGGCTTATTTCCAATGGGGTCCTTTAAAAATGGAAGAAAAATAAGAAAAAAAGTTAGAAAATCAATCCGGTAACGGTTCAGATAGCACAGAATAGGATATGTGTGTATCATATTCGACATTTAATCAGTAAAATTGTATTTCCTTTATAGAAAACAATACAACATACATGATGATTATTTCATAGTGGCAGAGAGCTTCTTATAGTAGCAAACTATAGAATATACTGACAGATCTTTGCATTACTGTTTATAGAAAGGCATGAAAACTTGAAATTTGAAATCATTGTGCAATGCCGCAAGTCAAGCTTTCCAAGGGTTGGGGGTCCCCCTACCACCGAGGTCTGCTCGACTGCGCCATTGCACAGGTCTGCATATGTATTTTGTGACAAAGAATGAAGATGTAATACATGTGTGCTCAATAGTAGACAAAGAGATCATCCACTTCAATTTTGCTTGAAGCATAAGGTGTTTTTTAGCATTGGTTTTGAATTTATGTTTGTTTTTGATATTTTTGATATGATCCGGTAATAAAAGATTTCCAATCTTTTGCAGCCGAAAAGAAAAAAGTAGATGTTTCTGTACCCTTGACGTTTTTAAAAGCGAAATTTGAATTTCCGGATCTAGTACGATATGTGTTATTGTTTTTGATGAAAAATTCATGCAGATGTTAATGCATGATTTAAACGAAGTTGACGAACTCTTCCCTCTACATTGAGCATACTAATTTTTTGTAGTTCAGTACAGGAAATTCTTGTCCTGTTGTTTAAGTTCAGAATAAAACTGACCATTTTATTTTGGGTAATTTGTAACTTTTTTTTATATAATTTAGAAAGACCCTCATACCAGGATGAACAGGCATAATCGAAATGACATTGTATGAGAGCTGAACATAGAGTTTTTCGTTATTTTTGGGATAAACAGTTACTATTTCTGTAAAGGAATTTTAGACTTTGATTGTTTTTTTGTATGACATTGGAGACAATTTCTTCTCCAGATAAAAATCTGTCACTCATCACCCCAAGGTATTTTACAGCCGAATGAGAATTAATAATTTGACCTTTGCAAGAAACCTGAAATTTATCCTTGGGCGTTTGAATCAATTTTCATTTTGGACCAAAAAGAATACATTCCGTTTTTCCCAGATGTAATGATAATTTATTCTCAACAAGCCAATCATGACAGGATTCCAAAACCAAGGAGGTTTTAGATGAAATTGTTTCAGGGCATTTATGTGAGAATATGATAGCACTGCCATCCGCATATAGAAGTAATGTACATGAATTTTCAATACTTATTTCCATGTCATTGATATAAACCAAAAATAAAAGTGGTCTCAACAAACTTCCTTGAGGAACCCCGCAGTTGACATTGCCAACTGACCATTAACACTGACTTGTTGAGATCTACTTTCTAACTAAGATTTGAACCAGTTGCAGGACTCGACACCAATAAACTTTAATTTGTTACACAATATAGAATAACAATATAATAACAATAAAGGCTTTATTTATTCTTGTTAACATATTGAGCATGAAGCTCATCTTACATATAATCAAGATACAATGTATGATAAAATGTACAATATTTACAGCTTTAAGAAATATCCATTATAAAATACAGGATAAGGGAGGAAATCATAAATCATTTCAAGTAAAATTGCTTTGCAGATCTCTTAAATTCTAAAAATGAAGTACAATTTCTAATATGACTTGGTAAAAGAGTCCCTGATATCTTAAAGATTTTCTAAAAATGTTTGTCTTTATCACATGGCATGTAAAACACATTGGTAGATGATGATCTTGTTGTTCTACCCTGAACATCAGACATATACGTAAAACCATTAAAATTTTGTGGAGCTAAATTATTAAGTATCTTGTACATAAAGACTACTTGATTGTTTAAAATTCTTTTGTGAAAAGGTAAGCAATTCAGTTTTTTGAACATATCACAGGAAGGTGTGGAAAAATCACATTTTGTAAATTGAATGTTCCAAGAAAGACAATCATCTATGGACACTCCCAAAAGTTTTTCACATTTTACATTTTAAATGTTTGTATTGTTGATAACAACGGACAATTCTCCTGTTAATTTACATTTTTTCTGTGAAGTAGTAACAAGCATGACTTTTGTTTTTTCTGTGTTTACACACATTTTGTTTTCAACGCACAATTTTGACACTAATTTTGCATCAGCATTGAGGTTGATATTTACAATGTCAAGTGATTTCCCTTGTGTATACAAAGAACTTTGATTTGTAATCAGGGGCAGGTCATTTACATATAAAATGAACAAAAGTGGCCCCAATATTGATTTACTGTATCGAAAGCTTTTTGTAGGTCTAACAAGACCATACCAGTGAATAAACCTTTAGACGTTTGAGATTTTATGTAGTCCATGAGATAGATCAAACAGGAGTCAGTAGAGTATGATTTCCTGAAGCCGGATTGAAATTCATATAATAGGTTTTTTTAAACAAGAAAATTTTCTAATTGGTTGTAGACTGCTTTTTCTAAAAAAAAAAATACACAATATTGAAGATGCTCACAGGTCTATAGTTTTCTGCCTGAAGTCTATCCTTCTTATTGAATAAAGGGTTAACTTTTGCAGTTTTAAGATCGTCAGGTACTATACCCTCAGATATGGATAAATTTATTAAAAAGGTGATAGGAACTTTGATTATTGGTGCCACATCCTGCAAGAATCGGGCAGGAATTTGATCTAAACCTGTACTTTTACATATATTTAAATTGGATAACTCCCCATACACAAACTCTTCTGAGACATGATGAAGATGAAATGTTATCTCTTTCGGGTTTCTTTTAGTATACAAATCCCTAAACAACTTTGATGTATAATGGTATAAGCCTTTACACAATGGAAGTTTTTCAACCAATTTGGAAGCAACAGTGGTAAAATATGTGTTTAAATGGTTGGCTACTGTAATGTCATCATGACAGTTTACACCATTAATATTGAGAACTGTTTTGGGGTTTGATTTCTTACTCCTTTCATATCCCAGGCCCTTAAATTGTTTCCACAGGTTTTTAGAATTGCCTTTATTTTCTTCAATTTTATTTTCAAAATAACTACTTTTAGCTTTTTTAACAAGTTTTTGAAGTTTATTTCTGAGCTGGCAAAATTATTTATATATATCAGGATTGTGACTCCTCTTGAAAATGTTAAGTTTATTACCCCTTTCAGATATGAGGTCAAGTATTTCAGTGGTCATCCAGGGTTCAGTGCGTTGTTTTAGGCGAATTTCTTTTATGGGAGCCAAATGGTCTAAAGCAGCTGTAAAAAAAAGTCTCTGAACAATGTCCAGGCCTTGTTTATGTCAGGAACAAGAAAGCAATCTTCCCATTTTGCCTCTGTCAAATTATTTATAAAATTTTCTTTAGAGTAATTCTTAGTTGAACGAATTTTAACATTATTATGCATGTTGAATACACTACGAGGTCGTTTGCGAATGCAGAACACAGGGAGGTGATCACTGATGCCAATCGGTAGGACCCCTGATTGACTTATAGTTTCACGTGTATTGCAAAGAATATGATCAATCAGAGACTGTGTGGAGTCGGTTCCTCGTTGGATTAGATATGATTTGTTCTAGATTAAAATATACTCATAAATAACAGTATGAGGAATATAATGAACTGCATGCTTTTCTGTTTTGGAAACAAATGTTAAAATCGCCAAGTATGATCATTTCAGAGTCGGATTTTATGTTTTGTAAAGATTGTTCAAATTTATCACAGAAATCATTTTGGTTGGGTGGCCTATAGCAGGTTCCCAGAGTAATAGGTTTCGTTTTGGGAAGAGAAAGTTCCACAAAGAGAAATTCGTCGGAATCGTTATTGGCCACATCCACTGGGGTGAAAACTAAATCCTCTCTGACGTAGGTGCATACTCCACCACCCGAACGGTTTCTGTCTCTGCGTAGGACAGCATACCCCTCAATATTGATCTCAGAGTCAGTAATGGAACTGTCAAGCCAAGTGATGAGCAGAAAGTATTGTTTACTTCGCTACAATAATTGGTGTGATGCATGATGGGATACTGACAAAAGAATGCGGTACGACCCAAGAAGGAAAAACAACTTCTAAACTAATCAATTATAATCCAGATTAACTACGGACTAAACCTCTTTTTAGAGAATCTGATTGGTATTCGTTGTCTAACGGAAACAACTCGAGATAAGCTATGTAACCAATTCTATTGAGATTTCTTACACAGATCTATTAAACTATTCTCGGTTATGCTATGCTGTCATGTTTAAGATGTAAACAAAGTACTACTCACTTTTTATTTATCTTTCATTTATTTATTTGTTTTTACATAATTGCGTTTATATTCTATACACAATGTTAATGTTGTTACGATGTAACATCTTCTCTGCAGCTGTTGCTGACCAATGGCAGATGATCCCCGCCCTTGTCCTGTGAATGCTTATAATCTCACTCTGACAGAGATCCCGACCTTCACCAAGGTCGACGCTTCTTAGAAAACACAGCATGAATTTCAATTACAATATCAAAACGATTCCGTCTGGAGCTTTCGATAACCTCCCCTTTTGCTCCCTTCAATTTGGTCAAAACGGATTTGAAACAATAGAAGATGGGGCGCTGAATGGATCGGAACCGTACCTTACAGCCGTTAATATGCAGTTCATTACTTCAATGAACTTCCGAATGTAATTGCGCGAATGCCAAACATCACCATTAGTATCCATGGCAACCCAATAAAAACCCTGCCACAGACCATGGCATTCGCACCAACCCTTGAATTTCTCGACATAGGATCACCGGAAATGACATCATGTCCGAATTCAATTGTAACTCTGCAATCTGTTTCGTGGTTGACAATTTATAAATGACCGATGTCTGATCTACCTGTTAACGCGTTCCAAGTTTTAGAGGACTCGGTCCAGTCGGCGTGGTTTACTGCGAATAAATTTAAGGGCATTCCGAAAATACTGAAGAGACTTCAAAAAAAACCAGAACTAGCTTTCGAAGATAGTGTTGAATTGACATCTGAAGGAATCACTGATAACGCATCAGTGGGGTGGACACACTTAAAGGTATGTACATGATCAGCAATAGGAGTTTATCAAGAGTTCCAAATGTGTCTTATGTTCCGGAACTTTCCTCTCTATCCTTGATTCATTCGCAAATTTCATCTTTGGATTCAACTACATTGCCGGAACAGCCACTCCTACGAATAGTTAGTCTCAGCAACACGAATTTCGACCACATTCCGGTCGCTGTGCGTCATATCAGAAGTCTGTTTCAGGTGACACTAGTCAATATAAAAGTGCACCATATTGGACCAGGTGACACTAGACAGTATCAAGGTGTCCCATATTGGACCAGGTGACACTAGTCAATATAAAAGTGTCCCATATTGGACCAGGTGACACTAGTCAATATAAAAGTGTCCCATATTAGACCAGGTGACACAAGACAGTATCAAAGTGTCACATATCGGACCAGGTGACACTAGACAGTATCAAAGTGTCCCATATTGGACCAGGTGACACTAGACAATATCAAAGGGTCCCATATTGGACCAGGTGACACTAGAGAGTATCAAAGTGTCCCATATTGGACGAGGTGACACTAGACAATAGCAAAGTGTCCCATATTGGACCAGGTGACACTAGACAGTATCAAAGTGTCCCATATTGGACCAGTTAGCACTAGACAGTATCAAAGTGTCCCATATTGGACCAGGTGACACTAGACAATATCAAAGTGTCCCATATTGGACCAGGTGACATGACAGGGCTTGTTATGTTTTAATTGATTGACGTTACTATCTTGGCATCATTGCAATTTGCATCAATATCGCTCCATGTGCATGTGATTCTGGGATATAACCAAATTAATGTTAATAAGGAATTAGATTTCAGAAACAAGATATCGAGTTACAACTCCTTAGTGTGAATTAAACTCATTTGGTCGATATATCTATGGACGCATTGTGTAATCCTTAAGAAATAATCAACATATTAAACGACCATCTGTTTTATGCGACCACTTTCCATTCCTCTCGAACGTTTTTACTAGGTGATTTACCTGTATTAAGCGACCATGTGTCTTACGCCACCAGCGACCAGCGTTAAACGACCATATTTGCTACATTTAGCGACAATGTTTGACGAAAATATACCAAACGGTCGTTGAAATATTTGTGTAACTCCAAATTTGCGACCGTCACCACATTTGACGAACGGCTACTTTACGATCTTTTTACCAAGTTCAGTTAACAAATTTGACAAAACCAATTTCCAAATTTATAATAAATTCATTGATGTGCAGAAACAAATAAAAAGGCATTTTTCTAACTGCCGATATTGTGGATTTAGCAGTGAAAATACAGACTGATATCTATCGCAGTTGTCCAAAATCGTTTTGATTGCGCGAGTATCCTGCTAGGCAATGTAACCTTTAAGCCTACGATATCCTCCATCTGATTGGATGTATTACACTGTCGGGGTTTTATTCTTGAAATCGGGTCTGTTTAGAGATGTTCACGACAACACTCTAGTGCGAAATCAACATTAGATATCAAAGTATTAAAGTGTTACATGTATACTTTTATTGAAATCGTGATTTGTCTGTGACAATAATGAATATGACTATCAGTAGTGTACGTTTTATCTTATTAAAAATGACGAATTTGATTTGATTATAGATTTTTAGACTTAACAAACCAAAAGGACTGATTACCATTCAATTATAATTTTAACCTATACGAAGGTTCATAAGTTTTATGTACCTTTATAAAGTAAGATTTGTCAAATATGTGAACACGACATCGGAACTCGATGCGAAAAAGACACAGGACAAGCACCTATGAGACACGTACACATGTACAATAGACAGACAAGAGTCACCAAAAATAAAAGGTTTAATGAACCTGTATCAGTGACCTTCAAGATAGGTAAGATCAACTTATTTAAAAGGCTTACAACCATCACTTTACTGACAATTTGTTTTGTTTGAATATTTTTACTCAGCATCTTGTGAACCTTCCTTGAAAGGCAGTAAGTTAATTGACGGATGTATCAAAAATATAATGCACTTATAGTTTTCACATTGTATATATATAGCCAACATGAAATCAGAAATTCGTCATTCTTACTTAAGTAGACAGCTTGAAGAATGAGCTATTCCGTGATATACGACGTACGTACCATTCTCTCCATTTGACTGTCAGTGAGTGTGTAACAGAAAGATGACACGGTGTATATTGTTAAGGATTACACAGTGACAAAGACAAAGCAGACAAAGACTGACATGTACTCCTTTGTTGTTTACATAACGTCATTCAAGACTATGCATCTCCAGTGTTTTATTGAAGATAAGGTGTTATATTATCGCATGCTCATCCTTTATTTTCTAGAAGTATGTAGGTTGAAATACAGCAAAGTTTTTTATTCCATTTATCTCTTAACCTTTGTATACCTACAACATCGCTGTGTATCCTACAGAGATTTACGATATAATCACACAGGCGTGGGATGCAATTCAAGGGAAGTAACTGAGTGATGTACGTTTGCATTCACAGCGTGTACTCGTATAAAATAAGTACATGTTGTGAACATGTTGTGTCCATCACTACAATAATACATTGCTTATAGTGAGTATATAGGAAAGTTATTAAAAATAAAAAGCTGAAATGTTATAATGAACCAAAACATAACTAAAGTATTGTCGAAATATCAAAATTAAAAGTATTGTAATTAATGTAAAGCCTTTCAATTCAAAAATGTATATTTGAGGAATTTTGAAATGCATACATGTACAATTGCTAATTTGCTTACGTGGCAGCTATGCGCCTGCGGGCGCTTTCTAAACGCTATCTTTTTCAGCAGAGCCGATTAAGATAGCATTGTTATCTCCTTGAAACGGTATACGGTTAAAACGGCCGCACTGCAGTAACGGCCCTAGTAAAAACGGCCCCACTTTATATATAGTATAGTATATACTGTATAATACTGCAAGTACTACAAGTGCGTAATACAGGTACATAACTTGATATTATGTTAATAAAGTTACATGCACTTTCAAGAAATAAAGATATGTACATGTACAGATAAATACATTATAATTGTGTTTGTGTTTTCATTGATAGTTGACCCTCCTCAGTCTCAAATACCTTTGCAATGGTGTTTTCTACTTCAGTGTTTAATTTAATTTAATTTAATTATTTAGAGAAAAGAATTAATTAAAAAACTTATTGAATAGCATTTGAAAAAAATAGTTACAATATTAACTAATAATAATTTAGATATGGGAGGAGGGTCTTTCTTGTTTTAACAGAGTATCTCGGAGTGACTCAATTAAAACAACAATTAACGGGATTGGTCAGAGGGTGTAATAAATTGGACGAACGTATAGCAAAATCTTCACATATCATTTGAATTTGAATAAGATTTTCAACCATGAGACCAGCATTGACGAACTGTTTAGAGTGCGACAGTGTTATTCGACCTGCACAGCATGCACTGCAGTGCGATTGCTGTAGTAGATGGCAGCATAGAACGTGTGGTACCGGTAAGTGATATGAAATATATATAAATGTCAATCACAGAAATACCCAATTGATACATAACCGTGCATAGTAAGATAGGATGATTTTATATAAAAGATAAGAAGACATAATCTTACTGTTGTATAATTGTTGTTGTTTAATTTAGTAATTGTCAAATTAATAATTACGTTATAATTGTCTATTTATTGAAATATACATCAATGTTCATATATATATACGTCCCGTTATAATTGCCTATTTATTGAAATATACATCAATGTTCATATATATATACGTCCCGTTATAATTGTCTATTTATTGAAATATTGAAATATATATTTTAAAAATTACATCTTATAATTATTATGGTCATACATATATTCGTCCCGTTATAATTGTATATTTATTGAAATATACATTTTATGTTCATATAACATGTTTTAAACATTATATAGACATATCACTGGCGATGTATCGTGCTACTATGAGGGGCGAGGACGGTGGACTGATAACTTGGTGTTGTCGTGACTGCACTCTCCCTGACCTTACCAGCTTTCAAAAGACGAAATTAAGAGGCTTGTGAAAAGTAGACTGAAGGATCAATTTATACAGAAATGGTTCATTTTGAATTGGTTTTAATAGGTACGGAAGGATCCCTTCAAACAGCTGTACTCCGTACACGCATTCCTTCAGAAGAACAACTCCTGCAAGCAGGTTCCGCTGGCCTTCATCCTGATGTCCAGCCGGAGGACGCAGGACTACGAAGCTGTAAGTAATTGGTCATTATCATTGTCATTATCTACCGTTCAACTATTATACCAGAAAACTCGGATTCTGATATTTTATTACATTGAACGACTCGGTAAAAGTATGTAAATAATAACTACACGCACTTATCATACACGTATTTACATTATCTTTAACTTTATCTGTTACAGGTTGGCACCATACAATTGTAGATTGAACGGCATAGCGGGACGGGCCAATTTGCCGTTCTACATCCTGGTTCCCCTGCTCCTGAAGGAAGGCTCACTGGTCAGCATCCAGATGAGACTGGTGTCCGAGTCATCACTCCAGAGGCACCAGCGGACGACCTACCGCAGAATCCAGGGGAAGGTAGCGGAGCTGTGGAACCAGTACGACCAGGATGCCATCTCCACCTCGGCGTTCCTGAAGAGGGTTGGCCACGTCTATGCCCCGAGAGCGACGGCTGAGCAGCAGTAGGGTATCAAATAATGTGAACAGTTTTTACAGATTTGGACATTTACGGTTTTTTTAATTGGAAACATTGTATTCAATTTGGACAATTTTTATAGTGAAATTTCGGTAGTAACTTCGGCAGACTAAATTCGTGTGGCTCTTACAGAGGGGGCCTCCACGTGGCAAGAGCTGGGCAACAACAATGTATGCATTGTTGGCTGACACCCTCGATTTAAATTCACTAAACATAAATAACAATTATCTTTTTGGAAATAAATTGAATGCTAGCTTAATTTAAAATCCAATCAAATTGTATATGACGATTTAAAAAGTAGGGCCGTTTTAATTAGGGCCGTTTTTACACTGTGGCCGTTTTGACCTAGATTCCTTGAAACCTGTCCTGGCTTGTAACGCATACATCTTTAGGACAATAGGTAGAAACATCAAAGGGAGGGTCATTATAGTTTGTATCATATATGTACTATATTTACCTGAGATATTTTACCTGTAGATCTACCTGTGATTTAACAGGTAAAAAGTTATGATTTTTATTAAACTTGCATAAGGTTCTAAAGAATAATATCATCAATATTGGGAAAATACTTATGTATTTAAATATATTTTAAAAGATATTACGAAGTTGCATAAAGGAGCTCACATATTAATAGGTGAGAAACTAGACTTCAACTTACTAATATAGAGCACTATGACTTATAAAAGAAGTTATTTACATGGGGTACAATACTGTCATCTGCCTCATAAATAAAAGCAATAATAATGCTGTCATATAGATAATGTTTGCTTCAATATTTTTGGTCAAACCAAAAAAAAAATGTAACTCTAAAAAGCGTCTCCTTATATTTTGGAAAAAACGATAAAACACATGTTTGAAATAATCGTGAAATATTCGTGTATCTGTGATAAATATATAGTCCCTATCTAGTCCTTTATTGTCTGATTTAGCTTTCAAAGTAAGGATTAAATGTTCTTTAACTCTGTATATATTCATTTAAAAACATAAGTAAAAAATATGTCATGATTGAAAACACAGATATAACGAANCCTCTCCAAAACTAGGTAAAATATATTTATATTTTATTCCATTGAAAGTTTACATTTTTGTATGAAAAGTAAGGTTACAATTTTCCAATTATATAAGTGCATAATACAATGACCTTTCCGGTGTTCAGTATTGCAACCATTTGCTTTTTTCAAATTCTTTTGAAGAAAACATACAATGAGATCTGGTGACAGGGTTTTAACAACTTATAACACATTTACCTACTTCAATATATTATTATTCTTTCCTCCGAATCGAAGATTCCCAAAGAAACCATTGAAAATTGACAAAGTAAAGTACATGCCTTATACACTGTAACAATATACATAAAGGAAATTTAAACGACAATATTGTATCGTAAAGTGTGGGTTGATTCTGGAGTTAACTCCCCTTTGCGAGAGATAACCAACACACGATGTATACAGAAAAGGAAGTATGTTGCAATTGACACAATATGCAGGTTAGGATAATACTTGGACATCAATGGATGTACATTTTGCAAAGTCGAATAACACCGATATATCTAACGCATGCTTTACATTTGTTGGACATTTACGAGATGTCATACTTAAACAATATTTCTGAACGTATCTACATTGTATGTTCGTTGGAATTTGGGTAGAGGAGATTAGACGACGTGCGGGTAGATAATATCGGGGAGATTGTAACCTGTGCTCGAGTGAACAAGTTTGACACTAATTGGGTGAGTAGTTTTAGCATTCGCTTCACTACCGATTAGTCCGGTAGGGACATGTGTAATAGCCCCGGAGGTCGGGACGTAGTAAGTCGTTATCATCGGAAGAATGTGCCAGGATTAGTGACAATTATCGTAAAACGCTTTATGTATGTAGTTATAAAATTATGTATTGGTATTACCTATTTTTGTTTTTCAAAATCTAGTTAGATGATTTCAACAGTGTTCCTGCGGAAGTTTGGCTTTAAATGCGTATATTCGAGGTGTCATGGACCATTTTTTAGGAAAGTGGGTAGCCCTGAAAAGGGCTGTTAGGATTGGAGGCCATTAGAGACCAAACACCATGTGTTTTACTTCTTGGCTGCTTCTTTCTTAGTTGCAGGCTTCTTGGCTGCTGCTTTCTTAGTTGCAGGCTTCTTGGCTGCTGCTTTCTTCGTTGCAGGCTTTTTGGCTGCTGCTTTCTTAGTTGCAGGTTTCTTGTCTGCTGGCTTTTCGGCTGCGGGCTTCTTAGCTGCTGTTTTTTTGGCTGCGGGCTTCTTGGCCGCTGGGTTTTTAGCTGCAGGCTTCTTGGTTGATGCCTTCTTGGGGGTATTGACCTTCTTCGGTTTGGCGGCTTCCTTAACTGCTGGCTTCTGCACAGCTTTCTTAGGCGTCTTGGCTTTTTTAGTAGCAGTAGCCTTTGGTTTGGTTTCTGTGACCTTCTTTGATTTTTTGGCTTCTGCTTTAGGTTTCTTGACTGCTACTTTCGGTTTCTTTGCTGTCTTGGGTTTTTCTCCAAGTTTGAAAGAGCCAGTAGCTCCGTTTCCCTTTGCTTGCATCAATGTTCCCTTCTCCACACCATTCTTCAGAGCAGTTCTTATTCTTGGAGCAACCTTGGTCTTTTCTTCACTGACCTTGTAGTTAGCCATGATGTAGGCCAAAATCGCAATTTTGGACGAACCTTTCTTTTCCTTCAGCGCTCCGATAGCTGCAGCTACCATGCTGACATAAGAAGGGTGAGCAGCTGGAACGGTAGGCTTGCTTGCCTTCTTGGCGGTTTGCTTAGCTGTAGAATCGGCAGCGCTCATGGTGACGAGTTGAGTATAATACTTGTTAGAGGTATAAACGAGAATGTCATTTTTTTTCAAATCCGCCTATTTACCCAAAATGCTTGAACGTCGCCGAAGACACCCCTCATAATTTCAGATCTTCGCCGATTACATTAGCAGTTATATGAATTATGTGTTTTCTTACCAAACTTTAATCATAAACAGCTCATTCGTTATAAACCCTATATTATTTTTGTTAGCACGAAATTAAAGAATTTTATTGCAAGATTTTAGCTTTTAAAAGTAGAAACGTTTATCTTTTGGGAAAACAGTATTTACAAACCATTTTCTGCTGATATTTTACCTCGTAATGGTAAATTTCCTGTATAAATGTAAAAATATCTTAAATGTACTTATACAACTATTATTTTTGTACCACTAAAGTAAAATGCAAATATTTGTCTTTCGTATGGTGTATCAAACATGTGTAATTATCTTCTTCGATATCAATAACAATGCGATTCTATCGGGATATAGAAACACAAACTAGGGACAGGCTCCATGCATACTATAGGCTACCCGGGCACTTATGGTAAAAGCTTCCTTTCTGATCTATATAGTAAATGCTGGGAATGGCTATTGCCATTACTTAGATCATATAAAATGCCAAATGCTTTGGTTGTAGTAATTGCATTGGTTAGGTTCAGTGATGGCCGACAAACTAAATGTAGATGTAGATTCGATTCTCGCTCTTATATTTATTTACCTTTGGAACTTAGTGCCTGGGTCATAGCAAGAAAAACAACCAGATCCCTACACTATAAAAAGATCACTGATGAATTGTGATGCTGGGAGTGAGAGTCGTAGGATGGAATTCCTTGGGATCACTATTGTAACAAAATGGGCCAATACATCACCATGTAATCAATGTAAAACAATATCATACCAAAATCATGTCTTATCATGAACAGCTCAACTGCAGGTATGATACAGTAAGGATGGGCACCATCGCGCAGATCATCCACATAAATAGATAACGACGAGAGTTGGTACGGTTTCGAGAGGGGAAGTAAAGATATATTAAGTTTTGTCAACAGGGAGGAATGTGCTCATTCAATGTCTTGTACTGGAATTTACGACCTTTATTACCAGAAAGGAGTAAGCACTCAATCGTTGAGACCAATGTATTGTTTAGTGTGTTTGCAATATACACATACATGTATTTATATTAAGAAAATTGCTATGATGCATCTTCTTCTCGAAAATGTTCCTGATATTGTCCGAGGAAAGATGCATCTATCAAGATATACAGGGCTTAAATACAGATTGTAGAATAAGTAAAACTTTTGATCATATAACTCGCGATCATTTCAAAATGTAAAGCAGAACTGTAAGCCAAATACGTTCAAACCGCTCATTCTGAAGTCCTAAATTCTAAAAATCAACCTTTTATTACAAATCATATATATATGCCCCTATATATCACTATCACATAATATCAACGAAATTGGCCAAATATACCCCAAGTTACAACCATTGTTGTCTCTGAAAATCAGAGGCTTTGGCAGCTTTCTTGAATAAAAAATAAATAATGAAAAGTTGGTCTTTTGATGACAATGACAATGACAACGACAAGTTTTTATTCTCGCAAACTGGTTACAGTGTAGAGAGTTATATACATATATATATAGTACAGTTTACATATATAAATCATGGTGTTAATGGCCAGTGTTAATTCGCTCAATTATGTGCTTAAGGAATTATATAAGTGATATTAGTTCTTCATTATTGACATAATTAAATAATGTATTAAACTTTAAAGTACTAGGACTTTCAAAAGAGTATCTCGACATAAATTTTCTTCTGTTTTGCACTATCTGGTGGTCATTACAATTAAATAAATAATGATATTCGTCTCCAATTTCATTTAGGTCACAAAAAATACATTTTCTATCTTCTCTTGGAATGTTATTCCATCTACCACATTCAATAGGAAATTTTACATTACAAATTCTAAATTTACAATAAACATTTGCTAGTCTTGGAGGGAGATCTAGCAGGTATTTTTCTAATACTAAGTCATTTTTAAAAATTCTGTAATTGGTCCCTTTAGATGAATTGAAAACATCGCTTCTCCAATTATTAATGAATTTATCTTTTAGTATATGGAAAACTGTATTTTTCAACCATTGGGTACTTTGGAATTCTTGACTTTCAAATATATTTATTAAATTACATTCATCAAGGATATTTTTAATACAATTCAACCATTGAGTATTATAGTTTATAATAATTTTATACATTTTATTACTTAACTTATTAGGTATTGGTTCTAACAATTTGGCCCAAAATCCAATCATTCTAACTTTGATATTTATACTCAGAGGAAATCTTCCTAATTCCCCATAAATCATGAAATTGGGTGTCGATGTTTTCACCTGAAGAATATGTTTACAGAATTTTAAATGTAAACGTTCTAAAAGTTTGTAATCACAAAAACCCCAGACTTCACAACCATACAACATGACAGGCTTGATAGCTTTATCGAAAATATCTAATTTACAGTCAATTGATAGATTATGGTCTCTGCATTTAGCAATAGCACCATACATTGCTCTAAGGCCCTTATCGTATAATTGTCTAATATTTAACTGCGTGAAACCATTTTGAGTAAAATGAACACCAAGATATTTGAAATTTTTCACAATTTCTACTTCATTTCTGTTATAAGTAAAACGTATATTTTGGGATACTCTCCCTCTGCCAAATATCATCACTTTTGTTTTATCGATATTTACTTTAAGATGCCACAATTTTGAATAATCATAAAACACATTAAGTTGTTTTTGTAAATCTTCTGGGGTGTCTGCTAACAAAATAGTGTCGTCAGCATATAACATTACATACAACTTGAGATATATTTGTAACTCATTCTCAAGTTTTCCCGCCAAATTTGATAGGCCTGTACAATCATTAGATTCTAAAAACATTTCAAGGTCATTTAGATACAATGAAAATAAAAATGGAGAAAGATTTTCACCCTGCCTAACCCCGGAATTACAGGTGAAGATATCGGAGAATTTTCCATCTTTCATAACTTTAGCCTTAATTCCATTGTACATATTAACAATAACTTTAAAACATTTTCCATCTACATTATTTGTTATTAATTTATTCCACAACCCTATTCTCCAGACACTGTCGAACGCTTTCTCAAAATCTATGAAAGCACAATACATACGGTTTTTGAATTGTTTTGAAAGTTGAATTAAAGAGTATAAAGAAAATATATGATCTATAGTAGAATGTTGCCTACGAAAACCTGCTTGGTTTTCAAGTATAAGTTCGACATTGTCTGCATATGTATTTAGACGCTCATTAATTACAGCTGTAAATAGTTTACCTAGGCAACTGACCAGTGTGATTGGTCTATAGTTTTTAGCGTCATACATATCACCTTTATTTTTAAACACGGGGATAATATTACCCATAAGCCATGCTTCTGGTACATTACCAGAATCAAGTATATAGTTAAACATTTTAACATATAATGGAAGCATTATGTCAGTAGTTGATTTGATATATTCATTACATACTAAATCATCACCAACAGCCTTATTAGATTTCAATCTATTGACACATTTCAAAATTTCACTTGGAGTAATTGGACCATTTATAAAGGTATTAGTTTCAAGGTTAGACAACTCTTTGAGTTCATCAAGGGACAGTATATGAGTGTCATCACCATCAAAATCGTTATTGAAACTTTTGCTAAAAAAGTCAAAAAGATCATCGATATTTGTCTTACATGTGTTTTTCTTTGGAGCACCCTTATTTATTATTTTCCAATATTCTTTCGGATTTCTAGTCCTCATATTTTTTAATTTGCTTTTAATCTGAGTTTTATGATTCTTGACAGCAGTGCTCAGTGTTTTATGATATTTACGCTCCTTATCATATAAGTCCTCTTTTAAACTTATTTCCCCATACCTTTGTGAAGTATATCCTTTTCGGATCTCTCCCAGAAAGGTTCATGGTGATTGGTTACATAGGTACATAATTTTGAAAAAAAGTACAGATGTGGCTTGAAATTAGACAAAAGGGCAATAATTCTGGAAAAAGTAGAAACCGGTTGGCTACAATGTATTCCTAACTGGAGAAAAAAAGGTATAAATACATCTATCCGGCGTGCAACGATTTTATGTAACGATCATCCATATCATGTTTTGTTAAATCGGATGTATCATTTCGGAAGAGTATGCTATCAACGAACAGACAAACGTGTAAATTCGAGTCAACCCCACCCCACTCCTCCCCTAACGTCGTTGTGATAAATAACAGTTATCCTCCCATCTATCTTTTCTATCTCTACCCTTCAGCTTTATTATCCGTAACGAAAAAAGTGTGCCTATAGACGGATGTACAATGTATGGACAAGGTGGGCACTATACGGGAACAACTACACATTAACTGCACTGTCCTGATGAAAACAAATTTATAATCTTAACAGAGCCTTTCATCTCAACGGATTATAACATCCATTTTTCTGTTGATATACATATACATGTATTCAGTTTACAACGGTTTGTAACGGATGTCTCGCGCTCATAAGTATAGAAATATAATGCACAGTGGTTCTTGCCAATATATCTGCAGTTTAACGGAAGTCGTGTGTCGAACACCAGTTGCTAAGAGGAAATCATTCACAGATATTTTCCTGTTTGCAAAGTGCGATACTTTTTTATTACTTACATTTCGTTACACCAAGACCCGAGTGTGTACATTAAATGTAACAAGTTCCAAAGGAAAATTAACTTCTTCGTTAAATCGTTAAACTCAACAATATTTCCCGAAAATGGATATCAGTTCCTTACCGCTGGGCTCCAGTGAGCTCCTAATGGAAGAAGAGAAGAAGGAATACCTGGCGAACTACATACCTTTCACCATTATGATGGCTTTTATCTTCGTTGTTGGATTGATAGGAAATGCGACGGTCCTTGTGATCTACTTCATCAGGTACAAACCCTCCACCTACAGGGTATGTATTCTAACTCTCGCTGCAATTGACTTATCTAGTTGTATGATAGACGTACCGGCCTACTTTGCTGAGGAGAGATTCAGCTATACTTATCGTGCTGGCGGACCGTGCATTGTGTTTGAAACTTTTCACTTCTTCATTCTAAGTTTTTCCTATTTGATGTTGAGCTTCATTGCAATAGAACGGTATCGACGATCATGTAAACCCTTTGCTCACCAGATCACTCTAAACGAATCCAGATTCATTTGTGTAGTCCTCGGGGTCGCGTGTCTTTTGATTTCGTCTCCAGGTATTTGGATACACGGAATCGTCTTAGTTCAAGTTGAAGCTGCAAATGTTACGGGTTACAGGTGCGACGTGATTGACAAATCATCTAATCTCACAAAGGGTTACTATGTGCTGTGCTTACTTCTCCTGTTAGTTTCATTGATCATCTGCGGAACTATGTATACATTGGTTGGCCGAGTTCTAATAAAAAGAAGAAATGAATTGAAACTACATTCTCCCAAATCAGCAGTTGTTCCATCTGTGCAGGATGAAACCGTCGGAGAAAGTAATACAACAAAGACCCCTGTTACCCCACCAGAGCACCATGAGGATTCATCCTCGGGCGAAGTTGACGATATTGAGTCAGACCAATTAGACAAAAGTGAAACCACTTCAACTGACCACAATCTTAAGGTACACAACACTGAAGACACTTCAAATATAATACTAACCAAACACAAACAGAAACCTAAAGGATTTATCATGATGAAGAAGAAAGGAAAAAAGAAGAAAAAATCTATAAAATTAAAAATGGCCAAGGATTTGAGGAGAAAACGGTACAACAAAAGCGTTCGGATAACCCTGATGTTTCTTGTGGCTTCCGTTCTCTCTTGTCTGTCAGCATTCCCTTTGCTTCTGCTCCAGACGATCGAAGGTGTCAGTTCGTCTGCCATGAATTACATGGAAACGAACTGTTTGTGGTTTGCAGTCATTTTGGCTAGGTCTCAACTTTTAAATCACATCTTTAATCCGATCGTGTATGGCTTTATGGATGAGAAATTTCGTAACGAGTGCATCATGTTTTGCAAACGATTTAAGAGTAAACTCTCGGAGAAGTGCTGCAGAAGAAATCAAAAATAAATACAGTAAGGATACTGTAGACATCTGTCTTCCTCCTTCACAATTCACACGTGTTTTACCCGAAAAACATGTGCAATTATTGATAAAAAATACAGTTAAATGTTTATGAAAGAAAACAGTTAACAAAAATATTCTTACTTATCAATAGTTATAATAAAATCTGTAGTTATCCATTAAAATGTACACAACGGCCCAACCTCACTGAATACCGATTTGATAGGGGAAAGTACAGCGAAATGTGGTCATATGCAAAGAGTACAAATTAATGCAAAAAATGACAAAATACAATCTGAAAAACTGACACCTCGCTTTCGAGAAAGTACAAACGATGCAAGTCTGAAAACAATAGTCAGCACTTTGAGGAGCATGCGGAATGTTTTGATATATTTTGAGGTTTCATCGTAGAATAACTATTGTAACAGAACCGTCGTTGAAAACATCACTCAGAAAAAATCTGCATGTTATTCCCATTTTTTTTATCTTCGTGATTTATTTCTCCATGATAAATCAGACCGTAGCTTTACCATTTGACCTGTTTGTATTATGGTCTGATTTTAACCAACATCATTTAAGGACTCGTAATTATTTCTATGTTAAAATTTGTTTCAATATTAAAATTATACAGTACGATTAAGTATATGACAAAACCTTCAGTGACCAAACACGTGAATTAACAAAATTAGAAGACATACCATCCCCTTCAATATTTTGGGGTTTGGCGATACTTCCATAGAGACTTATACAGGAATTGTTAGGAAAAATAAAAATTAAGGCAATAAGAAAGGGGGAAAATGTTACGAAGGTCATTACATCATGGGTTTACCGTGGAATGAATGTTTTAACCTCTCGTGAACATGGATTTTGAGTATCACCTTCTAGTTTTGATATTGCTAACTACTTTCTATGATAAACTCTTTTTCTTTGTTTCAGGCAGAGACGTATATACTACTTTATATGTCCTTGTTTCAAACATTGGAAATTTTCAATGTTTGTTTAACCTTGAGAACAGTGCAATATTGTGCTTTTCCTGTGGTTTACATGAAATCGTGTATAAAATTAAGGCGAATATGCATTTGTATATATATTTTTATCCAAGTACAAATATTATTTCTCAATAAATATATTGTTATACATCAAATGCATTCTAACTGTTCGTTTACATGATCGCAATCACCTCATCGTATCTAAAGCATTTTGGATTTATATTCCAAGATGTTTAACACATATTGTAGAACATCAACTGTGAATTAATTTCAGCAAGTATTTACACGGGAGTCGATGGCAATTAAAACTTTATCGTAATAGCGACAAAATGCAAGGTCAATCTTGTAAATCCATCCGATCCAGATTGGACGTGTTTCATATCGACAAACGAAATCGATGAATCTCAAGAGTGTTAGACATGTTTAGTACTATATATGTCCATAGCAGTAAAATTATTAGTTCTGGCGATTGGGACATTTATAACACCTGAGTTCCAGTAATGAACTTGTTCTAGCACATCTCTGAAGCAAACACATACTTTATATTCCTTCATCCCAAAATGCTACTAGTCAAATATCATAACCCTTGACCTTTTGGTTATTCAGATTAAGTCGTTTTACTTTAAAGATTTCAACATAGTTTATCCATGTGACCATGAATATGGGCGAAGGTCATTCATGTGAACAAAATTGGTAGACCTTCATACCAGCATGTTATTGGCAAAATATCATCCTCCTAGGCCTTTTGGTTATTCAGAAGAAGTTGTCAAAAAACTTTAACATATTTGCCTTGAAAATTGGCCAAGGTCACTCATTTGAACAAACTTTGTAGCCCATCTTCCCAGCTTGCTACTGGCCAAATATCATCACCATATGTCTCTTGGTTATTCAGGAGAAGTCTTTTAAAGCTTTTAAACATATTTGACCCATGTGACTTTAAATATCAGTCAAAGTCATTCATTTGAACAAACTTGGTAGCTATTTCTCTCCTTGGAAAAAGTAAATTAAAACAAAAAGTTGACGCTGGACGGATGGACAACGGACGCCGAACCACGGCATAAGCTCACTTGGCCCTTCTGGCCAGGTGAGCTAAACAAGAGACCAAGAGGGGCATGTTACATGAAAATGACATATGGGTAATTTTCAGACCAAATTTGGCAACTGAACACACAAGACATTTTAACATCTCTCCAATGCTTCCTAAGATATTGTTGTTTGAATTTTGAAATTTTAATTTTAAAGTTTTTAACCCACGTTGACCTTTGACTCCGGCTAGCACTTAAAGTTGACATTTCACCTCATTACTGTAATAAAGAAAAAGATTCGCACTGCTGGTCTAGATAGCATACCCAAGTATTATGACTCTCGACCAAATGCTTCTTAGGATATCATTGTTTAAAGTTTTAAACATATTTGACCCCTGTGAACTTGAGAGTAGGTCAAGGTCATTTTAAAAAGGAATCTTTACAGTACTCCATCCCAGGTACATTTGTACCTACAGGCCAAATATCATGACCCTGGGCCTTCTGAAACTTGAGAAGATTGTTAAAGCTTTTAACTCATGTTAACGTTTGACCCCTGACTAGAACTTTAAGGTTTACCTTTGACCTCATTACTGTAATGAAGAAAAAGATTTGCACTGCTTGTCTACATAACACATCCAAGTATCTAGACCCAAGTCCAAATGATTCTTAGGATATTGTTGTTTGAAGGTCAAGGTCATGTTAATGAGGAAACTTATAGCACTCTATCCCAGGTATCTACTGGCCAAATATCATGACCCTGGGCCTTATGAAAGTTGAGAAGAAGATTGTTTAAGCTTTTCACCCATGTTAACGTTTGACTAGCACTTAAAAGTTGACCTTTGACCTCATTACTGTAATATAGAAAAAGATTTGCACTACTTGTCTACATAACACACCCTAGTATCATAACTCTAGTCCAAATGGTTCTTAGAATATTGTTGTTTGAAGTTTTTAACATATTTGACCTCTGTGACCTTGGAAGTAGGTCAAGGTCATGTTAATGAAGGAACTTAAAGCACTCTATCCCAGGTATCTACTGGCAAAATAGCATGACCCTGGGCCTTATGAAAGTTGAGAAGAAGATTGTTTAAGATTTTCACCCATGTTAACGTTTGACTAGCACTTAAAAGTTGACCTTTGACCTCATTACTGTAATAAGGAAAAAGATTTGCACTACTTGTCTACATAACACACCCTAGTATCATAACTCTAGTCCAAATGGTTCTTAGAATATTGTTGTTTGAAGTTTTTAACATATTTGACCTCTGTAACCTTGATAGCAGGTCAAGGTCATATTAATGAGGAAACTTAGAGCACTCTATACCAGGTATCTACTGGCCAAATATCATGACCCTGGGCCTTATGAAAGTTGAGAAGATTGTTTAAGATTTCACCCATGTTAACGTTTGACCCTCGACTAGCACTTAAAAGTTTACCTTTGACCTCATTACTGTAATTAAGAAAAAGATTTGCACTACTTGTCTACATAACACACCCTAGTATCATAACTCTAGTCCAAATGGTTCTTAGAATATTGTTGTTTGAAGTTTTTAACATATTTGACCTCTGACCTTGAAAGTAGGTCAAGGTCATGTTAATGAGGAAACTTAGAGCACTCTATACCAGGTATCTACTGGCCAAATATCATGACCCTGGGCCTTATGAAAGTTGAGAAGATTGTTTAAGATTTCACCCATGTTAACGTTTGACCCCCGACTAGCACTTAAAAGTTGACCTTTGACCTCATTACTGTAATTAAGAAAAAGATTTGCACTACTTGTCTACATAACACACCCTAGTATCATAACTCTAGTCCAAATGGTTCTTAGAATATTGTTGTTTGAAGTTTTTAACATATTTGACCACTGACCTTGAAAGTAGGTCAAGGTCATTTTAATGAGGAAAGTTTATAGCACATCATCCCAGGTACCTTCTGGCCAAATATCATGACCCTGGGTCTTATGTAACTTGAGAAGAAAATTGATAAAGCTTTTAACCCATGTTGACATTTGTTGCCCGAATAGCACTTTAAGTTGACCTTAGACCTCATTACTGTAATTTAGAAAAATATTTGCACTGCTGGTCTTCATAACACACCCAAGTATCATGACTTTAGTCCAAATGGTTCTTAGAATATTGTTGTTTGAAGTTTTTAACATATTTGACCTCTGTGACCTTGAAAGTAGCTCAAAGTCATTTTAATGAGAAAACTTTAGAGCACTCCATCCCAGGTATCTACTGGCCAAATATCATGACCCTAGGTCCTCCAGTTCTTCTTCAGAAGTCGCTCAAAAGAAAAAATTGACTGACGGACGGACGGACGGACGGACAACAGACGCCGCAGTACGTTTTACCATGCCCCCCCCCCCCCCCCATCTTATTTATAAGTTCATGAAACCTGCCAGCCGTCCCGAAAGATATGACCTCAAATATTTGATCCTGATAAAAAAGGGTCATGAAAATGGTAAAGATGGCTCACCTCTTCCAAGACAATAGATACGTACTAACCCTTGTTTAAATTTTTAAATTGATGGTTCCTAAAAGCAATTACTATATGATGATGAAGACAAAGCCACTCAAAAGGCTGGAGTAAAATGAAACAAATTTATTAACAATAACAAACACAATGTGGATAACCATAATATCACAGTATGTTTCAACAGTAATTCCCAGAAAATACCTGAGTAACAGAATAACAGGTAGTCAATAGTTTTGGCACATGATGATCACAGAAACGAAATGATTAAATTAATACAATCTAACATTTAAAACAAGAAACTAAACGGACTACATATATATGAATTCCATTCTTACAAAGTTCTTCTGAATTGATCACATGTAAACTCAGAAATCTTAGAGTAGTACATAACACATTGAAATGTCACAATCTTCTATAAAACTGATTGACATTGCTTATTAAATCATTATACACTTTCAATAAAATCTGAAAAGTCTGATGTTACAGTTTAGCAAATTAGAACACCTCTTCTTTTGTATTTAATTCAATCTTGCTTTCCTTGCTTAATGTTCTGCTTGATCACACCATAATTTCCCTTGAGACAATGCTTGCTTTCCTCTTACTTGTTCTTGGCTCATCATACACATCTTGACTATCACAAACATCGAATTCGTGATTCTGTGATAAAAAATACAGCAAACAATTAATGCATAGTTTTCCTTGAACTAAACACATGATATTTATGATTTTCATCTTGAAAACTTTCTCCTCACATCAAATGATTGACATTAATAACTGATAACATATTCACCATGTATCGTTATATAGTGGTGTCTTAAATAATTGCTAACGTTGGTGTAGACTAGAGGCTATCCAACTTAGTTGTGTGTAGAAGTGTTGGGGATGGTCATAAAAAAAGTCCTCTTTCCCATATATCTATTTCTAGAACAGCCCTTAATAGATACACTAGTATTAAATGAAACTTTTAATATTAACATTTATTTTAACACTTGTAAACCTGTTCTCTCTGAATATCTTATAAATTGTTTTATATGAAAACTCACCCCATCCACCTTGGAGATTGCCCTTTTCCTTCCTTTCTTTGTAGGGACTGGTGCTGTAAATTCCTCTTCTTCATTCATATCAATGGAAAGTCTAGGACTGCATCTCACCTTCGTTAAAAATATGACAGATAATGCAGTAAATGAAACATACTGTACTTGCACAGTAAAGTATTCCCCGAGAAAAAAAATTCTTTCGAATATCTATCCATTTTCAATAAGCCTAAGCAACTATTGTCCAGCAAAATATTCATCCTTTGCTGGTAAATTTAAATAACTTTCACCTTCTAAAATTCTACACCATTGTTGGTAAACTTGAAAACTTTTCACACAGTTTAATACTCTTATCTGAAAAAATATTTGCCATCTACTAGGAAAATTTATATTTTTTTCTATCATTAATTTCACCTTACATAGTGACAATTCAATAGAGTATAGTAAACTTAATACCGTAAAAACCCATGTATTTATATTCATGAAATATTTCTCGTCATTACAGAGAAAGACTCTGGTGAAATGAAATTGCAGCAAACATTCCCAATATACAGTAGTAGATTGTGAAATATATATAATCACTGAATCTGTAATCCAAAGGTTGTCACTACAAAGTTTGATGTTTAGAAACTTGCTATAAATATCATGTCATTGTTGATAGTACACTCCTATATACAATATATGTTAAACTCAAATCCCTACCTCTTCAACAGGTGCTACTGTTGTCTTCTTCTTGTTCTTTTTCCCTTTCTTCTTCCTTGAAAGACTGATGCCCTCTGCCATCTCAGTTAGCTGAGAAATCTATCGAGATAAATAATAATATACTTCCAGCTAGACATTAAACAATAACTTATGATCTTACTACCTTTTTCTTGCCTCTTTTTGGCAATATCTCCCTAGGCACCCTTCTTCACCTGACCTTAGCTGTTATGAGGACGTGAAACCATAACACAAACAAACAAAATCTTAGTGATGTATCAAAAATAAATCCTTGTAAAAGTACATTTTTATTTATCATCTGAGAAGCACCAAGTAAACGGTTCTTAACCCATGTATCTAATCAGACTTCCATATATAAACTCAGTTAATAAGTGAAAAAAAGTAGAAAGTTTCTTCGAAAATATTTGGTAAATTGTACATAGCAGCCTCAAATTCTGATGACTTGAATACCACATGTAATTTGATTTAATTTCATGCAACTTTCATTGTATTGCCACATATATTTTTTTAACTTATATCTGAAGATGTTTTGTCATCACTGTTATGAAGGAATTTCAGCAAAAACCAAGAGTAACTTCCTTATGATAACTTTGTATATGCCCCAAAAACACTTGAACTTGAATGTAAAATCATATTGTTAAAATATTTCTTTGTACAATGACATACCTTATGATTATAATACAACTACAGGAAAACAGTGTTTAAACGTTCCCATTGTAATACTTAAACTTTTCATTTGCCACCTTGTTCACTGCCAACATATATATTTCAAGGTCAACAATGCCCCTCTTTTTATAAAAAAAAAAATGGAACACTACTAACTCCTAATGTATTTCAAGATTCCTTTTGTAAAATAATTCATGTGTAGTTTGCAACTATGCTGATAATCAACATTTTTTAAGGTCAAATGAGATTCTTTTCCTCCTCACAATTATACTTTTAATACAATATACCACAAATTCCTAATATAACATAAGAATCATACTTTTAATACAATATACTATATATTCCCTTTATTATATAACATCAAAATGTTTGACAAATGGAATTGTGGTGGCAGTACATTGATTTAATCTACATATACAAACAATACAATGTCTACATGTTACATATATTGTTATTAAACATCTGCTTAATTGACAAGATTCATTTGAATTAATTCACATACCGGAATATCCTCTTTAGGTGTCAGTGTTTTCTCACTTTGTTCTTTGTGTTGACAGGTTTTCTTTTTGAAGTATCTTGGTATACCTTCATTCAAAATCTTGCTCTTTTCCACAATTTTTCCAAGTCTTTGATAAGAAAAGAAAAAAAATCTTTACTAAGTAACAAGAATTAGAGTTAGAGTATGTGTTTTATATAAACATTCTTGTTTAACACAAAACATTTATAACTACATTTTTTGTATTCTTATGTTCTTAACATGCTCTTGATCATGCTTTGAGAATAGTTCATCTGAATTTACTGCTGAGAACAACTTACCAGAGCAAAAGACTCATATTACATGTTATAATTTTTCAGACATATAGAATTTTTTGTTTTTTACTTTCCTATGTACTATTGAAAGGTTGGCAGGTATTAATTAAAGATATCATCACAAAATATTGAAATAAAAAAGTCATGAAGTGTTACCTTTTCCCCTTCCCTGCATTGCGAATGAACCCTTCCTTTTCTAATCTGTTCATAAGACCTTGAGCCACAGCCATCTCCACACCAAGCCTTCTAGCCAGATTTGGTCCAATCACCCTGTTCATCTCTGAAGTAGCCATCAAGGCCCTTCTCCACAGACAAGTAGCCTGCATTCATATACAAAAATAGTACACCTCAGTGGCATGTAATGGTCTAAAAGGTCTTTGTATTAGCAAAAGAAAATACATTTAACTATTTTATAAAAAATAATGAGAATTTTTAAGAGGAGCTATAGGAAAACAGCATAGATCTTAGGACCCTGCAATTCAAACTTACATTTTTATTGTTACATTGAAATATATATGGAGTTTGATTAAAACCTGTTAAGAAATAAAGTCATTAGAGCAATGACAAACATTTTTCGTTGTCAAGGAAACAATGACACCGGTCACCCTAAAACATTCAAGGTATTTCTAACTTTACCAACATATTATTACCCGGTATTTGATTGTTGTTAGAGCAGTGACAAAACATTCTATAAATTGTAAATGAAATTGACCTTAATAAATTACATACTCTTGTGAAAACTTTTTATCCTGCAAAACATGCAACCAAAAGTTTCCTTTGCTCCATTCTCATAGATGTGCAAAAATGATCATTGCATACAAAAATTCCCAAACTCTAGTACTTATAACATCTTCAGTTTCTTTTGATTTAATTAATGCTGTCTATTTTCTTTATGTTTGCTATATATCAAAACACTAAAATTATCCATATTTTAACATTATAGCCAGGTAGCAATTATCATACCAATATGAAAACTGATATCTAAAAGTTACGTAACTATTACATGTATTTAATACTCCTAAATTCTGTTTGCTAGCAGTTCATGCATGCTTTTTTCTCTCCATGCTTCCAACATGAAATAATTATTTCAATTTTTAATTGGAACTGGACTGAACATTTGGTTTAGCAAGAATAAGACCCTGATGCAGGCAGCATGAAGGAAAGCTGGTGATATCAATAACTTACCGGTATATCATAGGTGGTCGACATTGACAATTAGAATATAATTTATTACACATGCTATTCGGGTGATATTTTATGCAAGTATATAATACAAACATGTAAAATTTACTGTAAATGATATACCTGTACTCCAATTGATGATAAAGTATTGAGATATGGATCTGTTGGTTCTTTTTCTTGATTTCCTGGCTACAATGTAAACAACAAGATCCTTTAATTAACATAGATGTCATGACACTTGTTTTTGTTTCCTTTTCTATTTCAATACTGTGCAATTTGTATTTCAATGTATTGTCAAAACATTTGAATAAAACAAAGTTTAAACCAAGATCCTTTGTAAGAAATGTGCAACAAAATGTTAAAATACATGTTATTCAGCACAGTGTCTTTCATTTTGAATTGAATCAGAAGGTTAAATACAAAGTTACATATAAACAATTGAAACTGATTCATGATTTAAAGGAATGTGTAACTATCTAACATGAATTAACAGTACCAGCATGCACAAAATTGTGATACCTCTCCACAGATGTCACAGATGTGTCGTGTGGGAGCATCATTCTCAGACTGTACGAGGAAGCAAACTCCATGCTGCCATGCATTACAGATAGCACACAGAATCATTAATCCATCATCCTGTAAAGAAACAATAACTCTGTAACTTGTATCTTTTGAAATATTTGTTTTTTAAGCAAAATAATTTCATTATTTTATCATAACCTGAGAAATGAAATGAACCAGTTGAAATAAAACAAATGATGAAAGTGCAGTTTTGGAAGAGGAACGGCGTAATATTTTTATTCAGATAAATTGAAGTTTTCGTGAATTCTATGCCTAAGAGAATCCATGCAAGAATTCATGCATTGTATTAATACCAGTTAGTACAGCAGTTTCATGAATCTCACAAGAGTGGATACTGGGTATATGCCTACCACCACATTGCAGACTGTTACACTCCGATGAATCTTACCACAAATGAACGCACAATTTGCCTTTCCTCATATAATGCACATTGATACATTCTAAACTGAAAAATCTTATCAAATGCCTACCAGTAAATAAACATTCAGATTGGGACTACTTGAAATTTAATTGTTTGGGAAATATTTCAACTTTCAAATTTCTACATAAATTAAATTAATATTATCTTCTGGAAGTTGGCATGAAACTGAGTATGTGTGATCAGAATGAAAATATTGATTTCTATGGCGATGATTTATATAGTTTTCAGTATAACTACCAGTCAGAAGGAGTCAAATTTTACTTATAGGACAAACGTTAACATACCTCATAGCATCCACAAGGGCAACGCACTCCCAAGTCCTCATCTTGAACTGATATCTGACTCTTCTGAGAACCAGTTGTATCAATAGCTCGGTCTGTTGAACCTTCATCATTGACGAGTATAATAAGTTATATCAGTTCGTGTTTTATAATTTCTCAAATACAAAACATATGTAAAACATGGCCTTAACTTGTGTCCCTTATCTTTATGTAAGTTTCAGGTTTAAATAAAAAAAATGAAAACTACAAGTTATCTTGAGCCCTTGATCTTGAACACAAATGACAATAGGTCTGTAAATTCAAGCTTATGCCAAAATTCCTTTGCCTTGGAAACAACTGTGGCAAGTCCTGTTATATTATGTTCTTAAAGATAATACACTTTCAAAGACTTCATACCAGGAATGCTAAAAAGCCAATTAAATCTGTTAAATATAGAATTTGTATTTTTCTAGATTTTAAATCCTGTTTCGGTTTGCAAGTAGTGTACAATGTGTACTTCATTGAACTTGATCAATTTGATTTTGTAGTTACCAGTACTTAACAAGGGTACATTTTTCCTGTAAGCTTTGATGTTAAAAAAATGTGAACTACAACAACTTCAAATCATCTGAAAAACTTCAGTCCCTAAATGTCATCTGGAAAATCACTGGAATTAAGTTGTATATTCATTTCAATTGTGTGGGTTTTGGTAATCAAAATCACAAACCAGGCATAGCAGGCATTTCTGTAGGAACTACGGCATCTGGTGTATGGCACTTTTTAGACTGCTTCCCTCGAAGAGGCACTTTTTCTGTTTGGACATCATCATTAATGAAGGAGTAAACATCACTCTTACATTCCTGAACTTCTTGCTCCTAAAAATAAAAGAAATATTAAAATTGTACATGATGTCATAGTATTTTTTGGGGGGAAACAGTGTCTAAAGTATTAATACCTGAGAATGAGAAGAAAAAATATGATATATATTTGGGATTTTCTTTACAACTTGAACAAAAATGGGTACATGACATGTAAATTTTATATATTTTGGTCACAAATCAAACCAGTGGTATATCCTAGATGGCAGTTGGTTGGTTGTAGATGATTTAACATCTCCCAGATGGCGGACATTTGTGAACAGGGTGAATACTTGCTGTTGAGCCCCTCCCTACTTTTGGTAAATCTTTTTTCACTAGGTGTGTGGGCTTATTTACAGTCAAATACGGTAATCCCTTGCAACCTTGAAAGTGCATCAAGGTTATTCATTTGAACTCCTTTTATAGCTCTTCACACCAGCAGGCTTCTAGCAAATACCATATGAGCATATGTCTTTTCATTATTCTGAAGTTATTTATAGATTTTAACAGATTTGACCCTGTAACTTGAAATATTTAAGTCAAGGTCATTTCTATTCTGGCAGTCTTTGTAGCAATCAATTCCATAAAATGTTAACCGTTTAAAATATGACCCCTGTGATCTTGAATATATATCTGTTCACAAACTATCATTCTATGTATGTATAGAAAGAGTTACATCAAATATTTTATGCTGGTCACTAATTTGGAAGCATATTTATATTGTGACCCCTCCCCAACCACTCAGGTTCAATGATAGGAGACTAATAATAAAGTTTAAGCTGTAAACCTCTTGCTCCATTTCTTCCTTTTCCGATTCCACCATACAAGTATCCTCTTCCTGTGCTTGGCCCTCAACATTTTCTTTATCCCCTACTTCAGCTGGGTCATCTTTCAATTCAAACTGTTTACTGTCTGTTTTTATCCTCATTTTTATTCTGAAAGTTCAGGATATATACATTTAGAGAAATAACTTTGTGACTTAAGCATCCTGGATTTCAAAAGGCATTTGACAGAATGAGGATACATGTATACTTACGATTTCATCCAAAAATTCAAGGATTAGCTGTGTATCTGGTACTTATTTTTGCACTCTATCTAATACTGCAAAACTCAGGTAAAGGAAGTATACTTTAATTTCACATTGACAAATTTAGTTAAATGTCATCATAGCCAGGAATCAACACATCAAAAGCTGCTACACCTCCTTCCCTGCCACACTTTATCCTAATCGAAAAAGTCTCAATTCTTCAACAAAAGAGAATAAATATAGATATTGCTGCTGAATTGATCACGAGTATCCATATCATATTGAAGATACAAGCATCTAGAGAGTTAATCAAAATATTTTAGCAATATCTACAATACTTCAACATTTGGCTATACAGGTATCAGCTGTACTTAAACATTCCTGGAATTTTTGAAAACTTTAATAAAATCTTGCTTTGTTTCACAGAAAATACATTCAAATTACTAGATGTGATTTCATTTTCATGACACAGGATGAAGCACTTTAAGATTTGTTCTAATTATTAAGTAACATTCAGTTTCATTGATGGCTGTTTAATGAAATTCTACAAAAAACATGATATAGCAGAGAGATTTTGAGAAGACATTTTAAAAAAAAACCACATTTAACCTTTATTGTGAAATGTACCCCCTGAGGTGCTTCTCTGTATGATCTACCTCAGAGTGTTTAATTTAAAACAATAATGAACACAAATTTCCAACTCTCAAAACCAACAGAAGTATAATAATGAATAATGGCAAGAGTCATCAGTACAACATGAAACATTGGCGAGTACTTTTTATTGCAGCCATTTTTTTTAATTTTCAATCACGCCATTTTTTTTAAAATTTTCAATCACATATTAATAGTATATAAGCTTAATAAATATTCTTAGTTCCATTGAAATGATTAACCAAGTAAAATTTGAAAAGATTTATATTGCTAGTTTCTTGTTATCCAGCATAAAGTCTCCAAAACTCAATAAGCACATAAAATCTCTAGACAGAAAGTTATGTGTTTTTTTTTAATTATATTGTATAAGAATGGTATGTTTTACGCCATCATATGTTTCACGGGCCTCAAATAAAGGAGAAAGGAAAATATGTACACAGGGTAATATCAACATAATATTGCCTACGTATTGTATATGGCATACTGAAGATACGAACATTTTAAAACTGGTCAGCAAATTTTCATTTGTATGTCTCAGTTACTGTACAACTACATTAGATGTACTGATTCCTCTTTGTGAGACATGTATTGTGCAAAGTAGAAATGGATGAACAAAACAGAAAAAGAGCAGTTACTAAACTAGAACTGTAGGCCAAATACACCTTGCTCTCTCTATAAAGTTCAGAAAAGATCTTTCCATAGAATTACAGACGGAAATTATCAGAAAAGTCTCACAACTCCCACCAAAATGGGTGCAACTTCATATTATGAAGCTGATGTACACAAAGTTTCATAAATATCTATCAAGAAAGTAAGTACATTTCTTTGCAGCAGGAATTTTAACTACCCGGTATATAAGTTATAAAGGGAAATCAGAAAAGCTGCTTTACAAGATATGGCCAAAATCAAAAATAAACTGTAAAATAAAATACAAGTTACGTACATGTACCCATCTTAAACATAGGTCAAGAAGATAAGCAGCGTTACTTTGGAACATTTTTTTTTTTAAACTAGACTACTGACATAATTCTAAGAAAATTCCTTTAAATAATTTACAAGGGCACAACAAACTAAGGCCAAACAAATATCTTCAGTTTCTCTTAACACATTTTTAAAAAAAGAATGTGACACAGGCATTAAATAAGACCCAAATTACTATAGTTTGGTTTCAGACCCCCGGGGGCAACACCACCATTTTGTAAATCAAATATGCTGGCCAGTTATAATTAGCCCAAGTATACTTCAGTGCAACTTTGGGTATATCATTTTCTGTATGGAAGGTGTAGGATACTTTTATTTCCCCTATAAGTAACTACTGGGGCCCCAGAAACGCTTCACCCTCTGTTCACATATACAATAACAACTTCTCTTGACACAATAATTCTCCAGATCAATTAGTTTATTTAAAATCTACTTCATAGCCATTCTAGAAAAGATGAAAATAGACATACACAGGCCAAAAAAAGATGGTGATCCATGGCATAAATGAACTTGCTTTTCAAGAGCAGGGTGTGCTGAAAAATATGCAGCGGTGCCTGAGAAAAAAAAACCTCTTTTTTTGGCCCAAGGTTACCGGTAAACTTGCTTAAGTGTACCATGTTTCCTAAAAATTGGCTGAAAAGGTAAGCAGTGTTGTGCCTGCTAGATTTCTGTCCAGAGACTAATGTAGTGACACTCTGGTTCCAGTACACCCACCTAATATTCACTTTTATTTTGAGGATGCAGTGACAAATAGAATGAACAGAAGCCACAAAAACAGAGGTCTACTTACGTATGGAATTGCTATTGAAAGATGGATTTAATAGTTTGTTATCAAAAAATTCAGTTATAATTTATGTACAGTTATATTAATTATTGTTCAAGCATGCATATTATTTTCTTTTTTTTTGGTTAAGCAAATAATAAATTCTACAGTGGTACAATTATCACTGTCTTATTGCTCAGTGAAGCAAAAAAAAACACAATGTAATACTGAACTGTCAGTGCAGTTTTGTTCTTTTGTAAACAAATTTACTTATTATACTTTGAGAGATTTCTGCTCTGCAGATAAACATTCTCTCCTTACTATAAAAGTAAAGATACAGCTATCTGGCAAATACAATCTTCTAAAGTACAGAAAAAGATTTCCTATGTCCATAATTTCACTTACAGTAGACACGTCTCCGACCTTGATGTTCATGGGCTCTTCATCAAACACAAATGTGTCAGTCTGTGCTGGCTTGAAACCTGGGGGCTCATAATCTGCTGGTGTATCTGACACAACACAAAGGTTATGTAAAATTCAATATAATTGTCAATAACAGTTGTTAATTTTTAGAGTTTTAAAAGTTTGCAAATTTGTATTACATGTACTTACAGACTTATCAATCAGCATGGCAGTCTGCTGCTGTATTGGATATATGTGTTCAACTTTTTTATCATTCTTGAAAGCTAGTGTCATATTAAACAAACAACCCCACATGTACACTTTCTAGTCATACACTATTGCTCGGCTAAAGGGAAATTCACCCAACTGAAGCCAGTCATGTGAATTTTGACACTATGTACGATGCACATCCTTTACACATTCAGTCATTCAGAAAATGTTTTATCTTGAATAATACAAAAAGCACACATACATTTATTTTTTTATAAAAATCTTCCTTATACACAAACAAGGAATAAACATGTGGCAACATTTCAAGAACAATTATGCCCTCTGTCAAGTAATCAAAATGTGTTAACAATTTTGTCACATTGTTGTACAATTAAACAAGGAAAATTCTTCACTCATTCACAGCTCGACAAATTTTAAGAGACCAGTTGGTCTATAGAAACATTGCAACAAGTGCAACAAGTTTATATGTGATATATCCATTTTCTTTATAAGTTTATGTGTAGGTTTTTTGTGAATAAAGTAAGACTTTGATACAGGTAGTAAAATTGTATGTATTCATTCTCTGCGTGATGTATAGTTTTGTGTAATTATGTACAAAAGTATCAAATACATACAGTCATCATAATAGAGAAGCTTCATGGTCAGCATCACATCATCTGGTAAAGATTTCAGTGTCTGAGTCAATACAACCATTGTCCTCAAAAGCCTAATAGTAGCCTTCTTAGTCTCCAAAACCGAGTCTGTACTCGCTATTTTCTTTTCATTTCTGAAAATACAAATTTACTGCAATTACTATTCCTAGTATTGCATCCTATTTGTAACTGATAACCCCTTCATTCTAGCAAGCTGCAAAACACATAACAATAAAATGTCATGGTTTCGTAGAAAACATTTAAATTTAATTTTAACCCACAACTTGATGACAGTCGGCTAGGTTTTCAAATTATTTAAACAGACATTGATCTGCTCACAGCCATAGTCTTACCTGTAGACATCCATTTCTGCAGAGTTTTTGTATGAAAACTTGAAGGTGTAAGATTCAATGACTGTCTGTAAAGAGAATTTCATGAAAAATACTAAAGAATACGTTTTTTAAGAAAATGATCTTACTAATAAAAAGTTTCTTTTTTTAAACAATACAGTACATTTTCATAAATAGACAAAAAACAAAACAAAAAATCAAATAACTTTAATCAGGTAACAAACTTTTTACACTGATAGGCAAGACCATATTTGTTTATTTGCTTTTTAAAAAGTCCATAAAATAATCTGTGACATCAGGACACAATTTTTCTTGACAATTAAAAAAATGAAAAAATAAATAAATCTTAGAATATGTATATTTTTTCCTAAACTTACATCAGGATCTTCTGAGTCCAAATATATCTGAAAGATTGATAATCTGAGTTTAGAATTTCAAAAAATTATACTTGTACATATGGTTGCATTTTACTGACTAAACCATCCACTATATACAGTTACAGAATTATCAGGTTCGGCAACTGGAGAATAGCATTCATTCTTCATTAATCATAACAGGTTCAAGATTTTCATTGCCCGCATCCGAGTATCCTTGTTAAGTATGAACAATTAAAGTCCTAGTACCCGGTAATTCAAATGATTCAGAAAAACCTAAGTCAATCTGGAATAAAGGTTTCAATCTACTGGCCACCAATTGCTATGTGTTATTTACATGATGATGGTAGAGTTTATCGTTATTCATTATTATTATAATCAGGCCAAAAAAAAAAGGTGTCTGTTTAGGGTTCCCGACTGACCCTAACTTTTTACCCCTGACCCAAAACTTTTTGAAGATTTTTTTTCTTTTTTTTTCTTTTTAAACCAGATGATTTTCGAATATTAGAAGGTTCCTCTTTTTATAAAATGGCTTCCAGCTCCGTGTTGGCGCTAAATGTCATCATATGGAGCACAATTTGCCTCCAAATGAACCTTGTTTATGTAATTCTTTGTTTTACACACAATAGTAGGGTCATAATCACATGACCAAAAATATACAAAAAAAAAACAAAAATCAAAAAAAAAATCCGACCTACCTACCCTGCCCATGCAATCCTAAACAGACTATTTTTTTTTGGCCTCAGTTGAAGTTGAAATTTCGCAATTCGATTAATAAAAAGTGAAATGATACTTACCCCCATAATAAGCATTCTCAACTGAAAAAAAAATATCAATCTGCACAAACTCTTACAATAAACCATTTTTTAAATGCTAAGTTCATTCTGAACACAAATTAAACAGTCATTGAAAACTTACGAGCTTTTGATAAATCTAGTGTTTCCTTTGTCCTTTTAATTTGCATGCAGCCTATGCATCTGATGTTTTAATGTTTATCTATATAAAAATCCACTAACATTCTAACTTTTTTCCCATTTGTAAGATGCAGCAGTATACTAAGAGTGATGATCCAAGATGAAGTAATGAAAGATCCATGCTCTAGACAAGCATTTAAGTCATCGTAGTCAAAGGCCAAAATGAAAGTGACCTATTTTTTTTGACACCAAGATGTACCAGCATACCATTTTGAAATCTTGTACATATGTCTCTATGTTTTTACTGATTTAAACAATTTATAAACTTTCGTCTTAAGTATATATTTGTTTCTTAAAAGTACATTATTTCAATAGATCATTTTGGGTTGTCGGAATTGAATTATAACAGCATAAGAAATATATATACAGCTGTATATAAATATAAATGTATTAGCTTTATAGAGGTTCCCCAATGAGTGCTGGTTGTTTATCATGTTTTTCTAACTCAAATTAGTTAACTAACATATAATTATAGTAACTAGAGTTATATAAAGATGATAATCAACCATCATTAGTTTAGGGACTTTTTTCTCCCACAACATTCAGATAGTATATCTAGAAAATTTGTTTCATCTTACATATTTCTTGTCAACAGCATCAAAGCAGCCCTTGACCCACTTAATGACTTGGGAGGCACCTGGACAAGCACTGTCATCTCTCATAATTTTGAGATTTAAACCTGGCGGAAATAAAGTAAATTCAACTGAGATCACATTGCTTTAAGCAAACATTATTAATTATCTAAAATTTAAGAATCAACTATCTTCAACTTTCAAAAATCAAAGATGACCACCTAGTAGCCATCTTTTATATAAGAGACATCTCATAATTTTGGATGAAAACTGTATACAAGGAACAAGAACACTGACAGGTCAGCAAGAGCAAGGAACTCACTATGTGCCATGTGCCCCCCACTGACAGCCAGACACCATGGGGATTAATATAGGTCACCCGTATCTTTGATAAGTACAAGTGCACAACTTAAGAGTGGGGTGACCACATAAGTGAATTTCACAAAATCAGATATAATAAAAATCATAGGAGTCATCATCTTGACAAGACTCCATTTACAGACAGACAGCAGGATGCATATAGATCAAGGAGCACTCGTCCTCCCTAGAGCTACTCACATGCAACTCCACTATAATGTACAAGTGGCCTGGAGATCAATCAATTCAAACACAAAAACATGAACATGAAACACAGATAGTCGTTACAAAAAGAGAGAAACTTAGGTATACATTTGCTATTGAAGTAGTCGTCACAAAAAGAGAGAAACTTAGGTATACATTTGCTATTTAAAGTACTTAAACTAAAGTGCATAGAATTATATCTACCGGTATGCATATTTACCATCTTACCTTCAAGGCATCTATCGCCAAAAGCATGTTCTGGGAAAATTGCCCTCAGGTATGCAATATTGGAAATTGCAACTGCAAGCAGCTTCTTAACAAACAATGCTGATTGTTGTTCAGTAACTTGCTCATTTGGAAATATTGAAGACCACTGGAAATAACATGTTAACATTTATGATACTATAAATAGAAATACTGCAATAGTCTCGGCTTAAAAAACAGAACCTCTTCAAATATATTTATATATAAGATCTATATGGCTTCCTGGCTTTTATAAATAGAATAAATGGCATGGCGTTGGTGTTGCTGCTATTGATGAAAATTGGAAGTTCATGGCAAAACAAGATTAATGTTTCTTTGCAAACAGTGTTTATTGATATAAGAATCTCTCCTTAGCCTTTCGTAAGCAGTACACCCCAGCAGGTTGGAGATTGAGAAAAAAATACACCAGCTATTACCCACAGCATATTTCATAAGAGGCGACTAATGAGGGAACCCCCTGCAGAATTAGGGATTTACTTTTGCGCTCTCTACTCGGGGACACAAAAGCGATCAAAATACATATGCTGCCCCCATTGCAATACTTAATATTTCTCTCTACTTCTAACAACCTTTTATTTCCAAGCGCCTTATCAATATTTCCTAGCGCCTCGCTTGGCAATACCTCACTTTTGGCTTTAATGTTGAAAGTTTGCCCAGATGTGAAGAAGGCAATGGGTTCTGTCCCCGGGCCGGGACATACCACATACCAAAGTCCTTAAATATGGTAGTTGTTATCCCCTGCTTAACATTTAGCATTTGGAGAACTGACAACAACTGGTTCACCTGTTGTCAGTATAATGTGACTGGGCAGAATGCTGTGCTGGGGGCCTTCAGCATGGTATTTCAGGGAGATAGCACTCTAAAGTCGGCATCAGATCCGCACTATCACAAGGAGGCAACAACACCAATATACCCTGTCTCTGTCACACATACACGCATGCACTTACACAACACATGTGAAGGTACTTCCTGAAATGACCTTTGCTGTTAATAGGACAATAAACAATATAAAACCAAACCAAACCAAATCGTAAGTGGTAAAAAAAATTGCTAGGAAATATTGACTGGCCTTATTTGCATTCAACACTTTTGTAGTTTGACAGACTACAAAAATGACCAGGTTATCACAGTTTTTTCAGGTATGAGTTTTTGGGCATGCCAAAAAGTGTATTAAGCAAAACTGCAGATTTATGCGTGGTTTTTAATCAGTGATAAATGCTAACGTTTTCTAGACCCAACTTGTGTCAGTTTACAGAAGATGGCCAAACGTCTAAGTCTTATATATCCGCATATGACTAATGTATCCTGGTGATATCGGTTTCTTCACACTTAGGGAACAGCAACGATTTCATACTAAGAAAACTGTTGAAGTTATGGATAACTGTCATAGTCATGTACACAATCTACTAATGGAAACAAAAATCTAGCAACATAAAACTGCATTTTAAATCAGAGCATTTTTTTACAAATTTCTCTCGTCAGAAGTAGCCGTCATATGTTTCTGTGTGTCTATTTTGATTTAAAGTGTTCAAAGATACCTCAAATACACTGACAAGAAATTATCCACAGTGGCCAGAACAAAAAAATGTTTCGTTTGGTATAAAAAAAAAAAAATTAATCGTCAAATTGATTATCAAAACATTTTTTTTCCAATTTTACATTTTTCATTGATTTTTCAATATGTCAGCTTGAACGAAAGCTTGGTAGTCCACAGGACTAATTAAATAGATTATTGACAAGTCCTACATCAATGTACGTTATGTAACAAGTCCAGGATTTTCTGATAAGGAAACATCGCGATCTACAGAACGAAACATCAAAAGTAATTATAATTGACTGATCGATAAGGGGACTTAAATAATTACTGTCATAAACTATGTTGAAGTTTTAGGAAAATTTTGACAATTATCATGCAAATTATCTCATTTTAAGCAGTTTTCTGAATTTTAAAAAGAATTTCTTATTTTATAATCATATTTTTCACAAGTCCAAGGTTAGGTTAGGTGATTCTCTAGTCCTTTCTGAAATCTACTATTCCAGGACTAGTGGACTAGTGTCAGTGTCGACCCCTGGAATCTGTTTTGGTTTTTTTGTGTGCAGACTTGTAACGGTTTTGGTTGATGGCAAGTTAGTTCACATTTTATTTTGTTTAGAATTGGAAGTTCATTGCATAACAAGGTTCACATTTCATTGCAAACAGTGTTTATTGATATCAGAATGTCCTTCGCTCTTCGGAAATTGAAAAAAATTGGGGAGAAGATGTGGCCTTGTAGTAACAGCTTGATAAAATGACTGTGAGGAAATATATAAAGTGTAGAAACCAGTATGACTAGGCAATATCTATAATTACAGTGTAAAATGCATGTATTTCACCAACCGTATTAGTTTTCTCCTGGGGTCTCTGTAGAGTGGCTGTGCATGCCATAGTGTATCTTGAATAATAGACAAGGATATCTGAAACTGAAATTTAGAAATTAAAAAAATGTAGATCTATACATGAATGTATAAATAAAAGAAGTAGACATGAGTACCACAGGAATGGAACAGTCTAAACCTTAGACCAAGTTTAATTACTCTGGCCCTGACACCAGACCTTTTGACAGTTGATGGCTGGTGTCGATCTATCAAAATGGGATGTCAGGGCCGGAGAGACAGTCGAATAATATCAAGTCCGTGATAGATCTCATCAGGTTATTAAACCAACATTTGAAATATCGAGTCAAAACATGAATAAATTTAAGGATGAATAAGTTTAAAGTATCTTAAAGACGTCCCTATCATTGACTTCGGTAGTGTTTACCTGTCTTCTTTCCTCTTTGACTTGTGCAGACGACAATCCCACAATGCTATTCACGTAAGTGCGCGTGAAGAAGTCTTGTGCAGAAAAACGCTTGTAACAAACATTAACGCTTTCTTCGTTATTTTATTATAAGATATTATTCAATCGAAATCTATAATAAAAGCATACAAGTGTTTGTGTTATTAATTTTAAATATCGCGCGGTTTCAACGTTTAATCGGCGCAGTTCTTCATTATTGAATCCGTCAAACGCTTTAAAGACCCTGAGCAGAGAGCTCCGACGACTTGCGCAGAACTGTTGCTAGCAACAACAACTAACACATCCGGTAGAGAGGATTTTGACTTGCTCCAAGAAACGGTGAGTTTATTATCAGCATTTTGTGTGAATTATGAATGAATAATGTAATAAAAACGTACAATTTTGTTGTTATATAGTAATTAATTTGATAAAACAACAGTTTATATTGATAATGGAGTTCAAATATTGAATTGCTATCATTCTCTTCATCTGTCACAGATTGAAGTCTAACTGAGAAATCCGACTTTTGTTCAGCATTACCAGTACAGATATATTTATTTCATATTGCATGAAACTATTTTAAAAGACGTTCTCTCTACACCCAAGTATTTCTATGTTGTTACTATCATGAATAGCTGAGACCCTGGAGACAGGAGTCTTGTTCTTGAATCTTGTTCCCTGGTTTTGCATCAGACTATCACTACTGTAGTGTCAGAAGAAGCCTACCAATAGGGTGTTTATTTTACACATGACTATTCCAGTAAATAGCTCAAAGGACAATCCCAGTTTGAAAGAGCAGTTTCAAACACATTACTAGAATACAGTTCTGATCAAAAATTACTGCAGCATGAAGACATGACTATACAACAGCTAAGAAAAGAAAGAAACAGAGAAAATTTTAATTTACCAAAAAAATGGTCTTAAAACTGCATTTCTGGCACACATGGAGGCTCAGGATCACCAGCTGATTTAGTGGGGGTGTTTTTGTCAAATTGTGTTCCTGATCCTGTCCATTTGCTAGCCAGTCTGACTAATATATATGTATGTGATGTTTTGTTTTAATTTGTGACATCCAGTGTAAAATAACTGGATAAGGATCAAAATCTGACAGAGACCTTCATACGTGGAACTTTCATCTCATCACACCAGTGAGAAACTTCTGAAACATATAACTGTTCTGTAATGTGTGACTGTGACTGTTTTTACCTTTCATGCAAGAATAGCAATTCTCACATTCCACAGCTACTTAGCGAAATTGTGAGCATGATTTGTACTGTAGCTGCAATTACTAGCTTCTGATGACGAGACATTATTTTATATATATATTTCATTGTCAAAACTACGAAGCGGTCCTCTAGCAACTCATGGAGCAAAACTAAAAGTGTTCAGTCTGTAAGAGTACATACAGTTAACACTGCAGATGGGTATAACGTTTATATCAAAATAATGCAAAATTGTTTAAATAAAGAATCCTTACTAAAAACATAACTCTTTCACAAATTTTGTCAAGTTATTCTGGAAAAAAAAGGAAACGACTGCTATGACAGATCACACGTTATGTTATCACAATTATCTGTTTCTATATATGACCTGCATGGCCAAATATGGTATTACTACTGATGCCGCAATGTTAACTACAAATTCCATATTGGGTCATGACACTCATAGATGTCTCCATTACGAGGCATTGACCAGTTTTATACTTGGCCTGGGCAGAGGAAGCCAAGTATTAATATTAGTACTAGATTTGTACAACATAATGTAGTAACAACATGTTGCATACATGTAGTCCTTCAGGTTTTGTCTGTAGCAGAGATGATTATGAATATGCATCTCAAGATAGAATAATGAAGGTCTTATGATGGTGGTTATCAAAAACCATCTTGGATATATGTTGTTTTTCATAAGGGGCTACAGTACGTGTTATGGATGTGTAGTATTGAAGTTTGCTATTTCCTGATACAATGTATCAGTTTTAAGTTAAAGCTTAAAGTATCATATATATCTGATTATCAACTTTCTATAATATTACATAAAATACTATCGGTTTTAATAATTAATTTCTAGCCCTGCAGTTTGATATTTCACAAATTTTGATGCTTTATATGCTGATGTTCTAACACTAGCAAAAACCTGTTAAAGCTTTAAAAATGCAAGTAATCTGTTTATTCATCTCAATAAGGTATATTATTTTTCTTTTCTCCATAGGAAAACAGCAAACATGCCTACCAATCCAGATGAGCCCTATTACTGTTCACAACAAATCAACATCCCTCCATCTCTACCTGACATTCTAAAACAGTTCACCAAGGCAGCCATACGCACACAGCCCAAGGATGTCCTTGCTTGGTCAGCAGCGTAAGTATAAAACCGACAGACAGTTTCAGGTTTTAGCACATTGATGACTTAACTGTTTAGTCTATAGATACAACTGTAATACATTTTTTCAAGTAATTTAGCATTGGGTTTAGGCCGGAGTACAAAACTTAGTTCACTGGCCCAACCCGAAAAAAGTTGAAATCCAAGGGCAGGTTATTTTAAAACAAGAAAAATAGCACAGGTTTAACTTTCTGTATACAGCTCTGATGTCAAATTGTTATTATAATCAGCCAACCATTTTCCACCATACATGAAAATTAGTTTTTTGCACACATCATTTATATCGATAACATTTATAAAGAAAAAAGGTGTTTTCAAAAGTTCTTTTCTGTGGGTTTCAGTTATTTCAGAGCCATGTCCAAGGGAGAAACCCCACCTGTGAAGGAACGTCTAGAAATGCCAGTCGCCACACAAAAGACGGATACAGGATTGACTCCAGGTCTTCTCAGAGTTTTGAACAAACAGGTGAATAGAGAAATACTGACAGCCCACCTAGAATTATATGAGATATTGTTCCAGATTTAAAAAGCATTTGTTTGAAATTAGGAAAATACATCAGTACTGAAAACTAGGTTAGTCGAGGTAGAGGGAGTAATATGCTGATTTTTTGATTTTTTTTAAACTTGCACCCAGGAGATTCTTTTGACTTTTTTGTGAGATTGAACAAAATTTGACACAAATTGTTAACATGTCTTCATTTTATCACACATAGAGCTGTGTGATCTAAGGGAGATAATAGATTATTGATTGATCTTAAAGGTTTGATAATTGATCTTGAATATTGATTGATACCAAGCACTAGTGTACATGTACCGCGGTAAAAGTATCTGAGGTGCAAATTACATCGTATAAGAGTGAGGGAATCGTCTACTGTAGGCACACCAACTTCAGTTGAAGCTGTAGAATGTATACTTTACTAGTAAAAAACTGTAACATGTAGTACTTTTGGTAAGTGGCACCGATTTGTTTAGTGGAACACAAGAAGATCACATGTTTGGGTGAAATGAGTAAAGATTACAAACATACATGTACTTGTACGCAGTGAAGCAGGCCCAAATCACATTTTTGCAGATAAAATGTATTAAGTTTTTCATTAACCCTTTTACCACTGTAGACCATACTGGACTCGTCCAGATCAATGAATGGTAGAGTCTACTGTCTACTAAAGTTCCCTAGGGGTGAAAGGGTTAAAGTGCATCAATGAATTGATTGATTCTCATGTAAAACTGATGCAAACAAAATGGAAATAACAAACTAGTTTGGGACATTGAAGACACATTGATCTTTTTTCTTATCAACCATCTGGCACACTTACATGTATGCCATATTCAGCCTTGTTAGCTTCTTGCAGCTGGGTGGCTACAAATTTGGGACAATTATTATACTTCCAAAATTCTCCATAATAGCTATAAAAGACACTATTTCAAGTAAAGTATTTAAATTAAAGTAAAGAGTATGGGACACTAAGACCTGAAAAGGATCTAGGGGGTTCTCAACATGGATGATGTGCCTATATTAGATTGAATACAGTTCACAGTCACATTTTCAACTTTCATCATGAGGTGAAATTTGTACAGTTATCTCCCTTAGATCACTCAGCTCTGTGGGAACAAATAATGAAAGATTTTCATATCTCCAAAGAAGACATATATTGAAAAAGTATTGAAGATATATATATATCATTGGATATCAGTATGTGATTTCTTAAAAAATGTTGCGTAATAATTATATCAATCTTTTCCTAGACAGTCTGCTCCTTACAATGAATTCTGGCTTATGATTTATGAACCTTCGAAACAAACTGTATTTACATTTCTGTAAACTGTATTTGCCATTCATTGAAATCTGTTTTAAAAAGAAGCATGTTTTTTAGAAAAAAAAGTCTGTGCACCGAGATTTGTTTGGTTGTATATATAGGGTTTAGCATTTCTTGGAACAGCTAAGGTCATTCGAAAATGGGTGCCTAAGGAAACACTATCAACAAGAAAGGAAATGATAAAATATCAATCCTTAATTGCATGTTGTAACTGGGCAGGCCAGCAGATCAGTTCTGGTTTCTTCAGTGTCACCTTAGCAGAAGACACAGAAATACCCTCCATTCCTACATAGTGTCCCTCCAACATGTAGTGGGATACAGCGGGCCAATTCTTTACTCCTACTAGCAGCAGTTTAGAGACTTAGAGTAGAGTTTACTGTGAAACAAGAAGGAAACATCAGGGTTGGATTTTGATGTCATTTAAGGCAGATGTTACCCATCACATTTGTCCTTTACAAATATGATATACAGGATTTCTTCATTTCTTTATGAAAAAACCCAGTTAAATCTCATCTCAATGGAATTTTTAATCTTGATTCACAATAATGAAAAATATCAAAATGTTTATCTTATTCTGTGACATATGACTGGTTTCATCAATATTGCTGTATATAAACATGTTTTAGAGATCTATATTATAATTTCAGGGGTTTTTCGCACTCTAAATATTGTGCTAAAATATGACTGTGCTAATTTAAGTTTCTGTATTTAAAGTCTGATTGCATATGTTGCGAATGTGCCAATTCATCAATGTGCTTATCTGTCAAAATGTAATAATACACTTAAATTTGAGCCCGCTAAAATGAGTTTTTTTACAGTCTCTTAATACTTTTTCAAATTTAGATGGAACAAACCCTAAGAATGATTAACACAATCTTTTGTTAAGGCGCTACTAGGAAAAAAACTTTTCATTATCTAGACTGAAAATATTAGCACAGATCTAGATACCTTGATTTCCTGTAATTATACATAACACATAGCAATACATATTTTTTATTAACACTTTGATAAAATTCTATTTCAAAATCCCTAGATAGCTGACATATTACTGTACAATATACATGTCACTGTCAATTATAATATTACCAGAATAACAGCTGATTTTTTTTGGCATTTGAGGTGAACAATTTTATGTTGGATAGCCAGATACATACCCATGATGGTATAATAAATATTGGCCTGTCATCTAAAAATCAAAGTGCAAATCATGTAGAAGCAGGGAAATCATATTAAAGTAATTAGATTTACTGTATAGAATTTGTATATATAATTTTCCATACAATTGAATGCATTATGTTTTCCTGTCTTACAGCTGGGTCCCAAGAAGATGGTCCCTCTGAGTGTGGTGGAAGAAAAATGGCAGGATGTAGCACTTCCCAAAGAGCAGTTCGATGAGATCGTTAGAATTGGCAGCTTTGGTGGTGATGTAGAATGGAACAAATTCTTCACATTGGCTTGTTCAGCATTAGGGGAGGTAACTCACTTACTTGGCCTATTCTCTAGTAATTAGGTTTCACAGAAAGCTCTCCTAGTCGTTGATGTGCCTGGGTAATGGCTAAGGCTGGATATGTTTGTAGTGGGCCAGCAGGGTTCCGTCAGAGTAATGCTGTTATTGTATACCATATACCATGCAGTGATATAACCCTTTATTTGCAAATAATATAGATCTAACTCTGATCATGTGTTATTTATTTCCTTATTGTAAAATTGAAATTGCATGAAAAAAATGAAACCTATTAGAAATTTACAGTAGTCTTTTTTATCCAACTATATCAAAAACTGATGGTTTTTACGGTGATTTTTGGGATATCTTTTGGGCTGTATTTGGTATTTTCAGCAGCTGTGAAATACATGTATCATAAAAATGATCACAGCATTTTTTACCAAGTCTTCATGAATCTATTTTATCAGAAACAAATATTCTATAAATTCTGTAGTAATTGCATTGACAACATTTTGAAGTGGAAAGTTAAAAAAATTACATAATTTGGTAATTTGGTGAAAATAATGACAATATTTTTCAAATTAAAAAGGCACAGTTGAAAAAAAGAAAAAGAAAAAAAAGAAAAATGTCCATCAAAAGTCTAGATAAGTGGGAAGACCAGAACAGTATGAGTTCTCTGATGACTAGCTATATAGATTAACATAATAACAAACTTTAATGTTAATAAGGGTTCTGATTATAAACTTACAATCTTCACTTGTCTGTGAAGCCATAGATAAAAATAATAGATATGTCTGGTGGTACCTTAAACCGGAGTAGTTTCTTATATTTCATGTTTATTGAAATTAGGAAGTCCAAATGAAATGGGAACATTATAATGTGAAGTCCACATGAAGTATATGTATTACTTTGGGAACACTATAATCTGAAATACATGTATGATATTGGGAACATTTATGAAATCCACTAAAGTTTATAAGAGTACATTAATTTTGACTCAGACAGATATAGAGCTCTCACACAGAATGTAAAGCAAAGTCATGACAATCCCCTTCTCAACCCCACACTACCACGAATGTTTATAGTACAAATCAATTGATTCCTAGGAAACGTTGATCTGCAAAGCTAAAAGGAAGTCGTAGAAAAGAAATATGTTTTTTGTCTGAATCTTAGATTCCATTGTCAACCATCATCATGCTTTAGACTTTAATCAGCGTCAAAGCAAACTTCACCATCGTGTATGGTTTTTTTAAATGCAGCACACAATAATAGCATGCCTTGTCAGCAAGCAGGTTTTATTAACAGCTAATATTTATCCTTCATCCTACTTCAAACTTTAATCAGTGTTGGAGCAAACTTTGCCCGTTGAGTATGGTCTTTGCATTGTGATATGTAGATGATCATGAGAACATGCCTTGTTAGCAAGCAGGATTAGTTAAACAACTAGTGTTCTCCATTCTTTCTGGTGGCTTTGGAGCAAAGTATGTATTGGCGTAATCAATGCCACTTCAGGATTCTCATACCACTGCTGAAAACTGTAACTAACTTAGTCCAGCCAGAAAAACAGTTTCCAACACTTAGTAACTAACATAGTCAAGCCAGAAAAACAGTTTCCAACACTTGGTTACTAAGTGTTGCTAAGTGTTGGAAACTGTTTTTCTGGCTTGACTATAAGTTAGTTACTAAGTGTTGTGAAGTGTTGGAAACTGTTTTTCTGGCTTGACTATAAGTTAGTTACTAAGTGTTGCTAAGTGTTGGAAACTGTTTTTCTGGCTTGACTAAGTTAGTTACTAAGTGTTGCTAAGTGTTGGAAACTGTTTTTCTGGCTTGACTATAAGTTAGTTACTAAGTGTTGCTAAGTGTTGGAAACTGTTTTTCTGGCTTGACTATAAGTTAGTTACTAAGTGTTGCTAAGTGTTGGAAACTGTTTTTCTGGCTTGACTAAGTTAGTTACTAAGTGTTGCTAAGTGTTGGAAACTGTTTTTCTGGCTTGACTATAAGTTAGTTACTAAGTGTTGCTAAGTGTTGGAAACTGTTTTTCTGGCTTGACTAAGTTAGTTACTAAGTGTTGCTAAGTGTTGGAAACTGTTTTTCTGGCTTGACTATAAGTTAGTTACTAAGTGTTGCTAAGTGTTGGAAACTGTTTTTCTGGCTTGACTAAGTTAGTTACTAAGTGTTGCTAAGTGTTGGAAACTGTTTTTCTGGCTTGACTATAAGTTAGTTACTAAGTGTTGCTAAGTGTTGGAAACTGTTTTTCTGGCTTGACTAAGTTAGTTACTAAGTGTTGCTAAGTGTAGGACACTGTTATTTTCTGGCTTGACTATAAGTTAGTTACTAAGTGTTGCTAAGTGTAGGACACTGTTATTTTCTGGCTTGACTAAGTTAGTTACTAAGTGTTGCTAAGTGTAGGACACTGTTATTTTCTGGCTTGACTATAGCTTAGATCAATCATTTCTGAAAAGAACACTTTAACTTGTGGGGTAACTTTCATCACTCGTGACAATCCTGCTCAGAGTTTTGGTAAAAAAATATATAACCCACAATGCTTTGCAACATCATCTTTCATTCTGATGTCATGATCATGATTCATGGCAATTGCATCCCAATTGGAGCAGAAATTTATGTATTTCCCAAGGGAAAGTTGTGGTTTTCCAGATAGAATATGAGTGTTATGGGAGAAAGCTATCCCCAAACTTATCTAACTCTCATTATTGAATTTCAAATTGTAAAATACACTGAGTAAACCTCATGTCTGTGTACAATTTGAAAATTAATTCTAGTTCAATAATCATGATTACCAATCACCACTTATTGGGAACCACTATCTTTAAGTGTAAAACAATTTAAAGGGGAATAGAATGGAAATGTAACACCTCCTACCAGAAACTGACAGACAGAAAGACAGACATTCTATATTTCTTCTTACATAAAAGATTAAACATTTAGACAAATTTCAATATTTACAACATTTAGAGAAAAGTCAAGAGCAGTTTGATGTTTCTGGTAATTGCTACCATAAAAACGTTCCATTCATCATCCTGCAGCAACACTTTTATCCAATCTCCCTGAAGAAAAAATTGGCTTGATCAATCTCCTCCAAGAACGAAATGTCAACATATGAATGCACTTATAGTGTCCACAATTTTTTTCAAAAGCACATCTCTAATCTCATATATTGCGGGACATTCAATAATAAAATGAGTAACAATATCATTACTTTTCTTTGTGCACAATTTACAGATACCTTCACTCTCATTCCACTCTTCCCAGGTAATTGATAACTTTAAATTTAGCAGATGCTCAAGGTCCCCTGTGAACTGTCCAAACATTTTGCTTAAATGTAGTAATGGTTTAGGACCATTTGTCTTAAATTCAACAGTTACAGTAAATGTTTCCAAACTTAAAGTTTCTTACTTTAATACTGATCTTTCATTTTTCGGGGGTGAATTTAATTCTGGTTATTGAGAAGGCTTCAACATTGATGTATGACTGGAGGTCTGAGGCCCCTAAAATTTAGGAGGGGCTTGCTAATTTGTAGTATTGATGGCCCACCAGGCCCCGGCTCGTTAACTTCAGGAGGGGCTGCTGTTTCGTAACCATTGATGGCCCATCAGGCCCCAGCCACTTAAATTCCTGAGAGCCTGCTGTTTTTTAGTCATTGATGGCCCGTCATCAGGCCCAAGCATTTTTATGTATGATGTTTCAAATTTTGGACATGGTCAGCAGCCATTTCTGGCATTGTGTGAAATGAAAGAATTTTTCTGGCAGAAAAATTATATTATAAAATATTAAAAAAAATGCAACATAATTAAAATTAAATGCACCACAGCTGCTTCAAAATTTTGAAATCTTCCAGGGTGTGTGCCTCCAGCCCCTCTTGCTTTACTTCATGCACTAGCACTCTCATTTGACAGACACGGGCTGTGCCCAAGAATTAATCATGTTCATCAGGGCCCTCAGATTTTGAGAAGGGCCAATATTTTCCCAGAGGAGCCCTGTTGTCTCCCTCCATTATTAAGTTTTGTGAACTGTTGACTGAGATGGAAACAACCAGGATTCAGTAAAAAAAAATGACATTAATCTATGCACCAAGAGACACTCCAATCATCGTCAACTCATACCATTTCTGGAATTTGTTTGTTTGTCTGGAGCAGCAGTTGGTGACATAGATTGATCACATTCGATGGAATTAACTCGGCAAAGATAAAAATTTGCAATCTCATCAGATCTCATTGCGACCACGTTTAATGTTCCGTGTTACTGCCGAATTCATGATTTGATGTCGTACATTTTAATTCTGCAATAAAAGTCGTGTTAACTGTTTCATTATCAATATACTTTAGGCTTTTGCTGGGCAATCAACCTTTCCGAACATGCTGTAATGATAGAAATAGGACTCTCGTGCACTTGTGACGGTTCTTGCATTTTGTCAATTGACGTTTATAGATTGATGCTATTCATCCTTAGTCGAGGTCGTCGCGACACAGAATTTTCTGCACTTAAACCAAATTCTCAACTTGTATAGCTTCCAGAGTTCATTATAGTCATGAAATGTTGGGTGCGCAATCAATTTGAAATTTTCACATTAACCCATTCACCCCTGAAGACAGATTTGAACTCTTCCAATTCAAAGGTTGGAATAGTTTATTTCAAAATGTTAGGGGTGAATCAGGTAAATGTTGTACAAACTACCGTGTGTATATATATATAGCTACTAAACTGGACCAAGATTTTTATAAACAGCCTGCTTTATAAAGTGGTATTTTCTATACAGATGAAAATTAATATAATCAAACCCTTATTTTTTATACATTTGAAATAATGCATCTCCATTAACTTAAAAATTATATTTAAATACTTGTATTTTACACCAGGTTTAATTTCGAAATATCCATGCATGAATCAGCCCATCATAATTAAATATCATGTTGTTTATAATTGATAGATTGTAAGTGCAGGTCTAAGCTCATCAGTAACAGGAAATGTACAAATTATAGCACTTTATCAAATATAAAAAGGTTGCGGTATTGATGAATTGGTTCATTTGTTATAGAAAATAACAAGTGTATACAGAAATTTCATTTAGCACATATTTTTGTGCAAAAAGTGAAGAAAAATAAATCAGGTCACCCTTAAAACATGAACGTTTACAGAATGAATGGATAAGTACGATTAGGGAATATCAATTTGTTTGAATTGATCACAAAAGTTCAAGCCACAGGTGTCTAAACAATAGACTGATATGACATCAGAGATATATACAATGGTGTTTGTAACATGAGTACTGTACATGTATATAATGTGTTGAATTTTAAAATTTGCATATATACACGAATTGTTTTATTTTAAGTATTTTTTTCTAAGTTGCACAATATGATGAAATGGCTGGGTGCTTATTAGAACCAAAATGGTACATCAAATCAGGAGGTTATTAGAACCAATATGGTACATCAAATCAGGAGGTTATTAGTATGGTACATCAAATCAGGAGGTTATTAGAACCAATATGGTACATCAAATCAGGAGGTTATTAGAACCAATATGGTACATCAAATCAGGAGGTTATTAGAACCAATATGGTACATCAAATCAGGAGGTTATTAGAACCAATATGGTACATCAAATCAGGAGGTTATTAGAACCAATATGGTACATCAAATCAGGAGGTTATTAGAACCAATATGGTACATCAAATCAGGAGGTTATTAGAACCAATATGGTACATCAAATCAGGAGGTTATTAGAACCAATATGGTACATCAAATCAGGAGGTTATTAGAACCAATATGGTACATCAAATCAGGAGGTTATTAGAACCAATATGGTACATCAAATCAGGAGGTTATTAGAACCAATATGGTACATCAAATCAGGAGGTTATTAGAACCAATATGGTACATCAAATCAGGAGGTTATTAGAACCAATATGGTACATCAAATCAGGAGGTTATTAGAACCAATATGGTACATCAAATCAGGAGGTTATTAGAACCAATATGGTACATCAAATCAGGAGGTTATTAGAATGGTACATCAAATCAGGAGGCTATTAGACCCAATATGGTACATCAAATCAGGAGGTTATTAGAATGGTACATCAAATCAGGAGGTTATTAGAACCAATATGGTACATCAAATCAGGAGGCTTTTCATCCAATTACCACATACTAATCCATCACCACACCATCCCAAAGTGTAGTAATGAAAAAGTTGTCATTGAAGCAGTAAATTTAATTTGCTTCAATCTGCATATTTTTGTAGTCACCAGACATCCATGTGCAATAGTATAGCATACACCCAGTTTTAGAGGGACCAGAATGAGTTGTATCAGGCATCGTTAGATAATGATACAGTACATTTAATGTTATTTGTCAGAAACTGTTTTCCTTTTTGATATTATAATTAAAGTTTACACATCTACTTCAAGAAGTAGAAGTAGAAGTTATATTTTCACCGTGTGATACAATATCATGTTTGGCATTGACCAATCAGTACAGGACTTTCTATTCACTTCATTCACAGCCGCAGATTTTCTGTTCTGAGATACAGATGAAGTGGCAGTAGAATAAATTGTTTTGGTAAATCTTTGCTTCATACACTGAAGTATCTATTTATCTACAAAATTGATACCAAATCTGACCAAGTAGTAGAAGAAAACAGTAGAATGGTGGCGACATCATAGTAGCCTTTTCAAAATGCTGCGCTGGCTTGTTGGCAAGTGTGACGTCATTAGAATACTGCAGCTAAGGTTACACTGTTATACCCCCGGGAGCTGGTTGATACGGTACCATTTTTGCTGATGTTGGTAGTATGAAAATATGATAAACAGAATATTTTGATATTTTCCTGTTGAATATCATACATTTCACTTATGGAAGGATAAGCCAATTTTTTTTCACTCACGGTTTGAACCAGTGAATACTATTGGTTAATTCTGCCTTTCTCATGAAATAATATATATGTGTTTTCAACAGGAAACCATTAAATATTTTTGTATTTACATTTCGAAAAACAAATATTTTGTAAATGTTTCTATAATTCCAGCTTGTTAATGTTAAAACCTCCATTCTGTGTGTTCCTTGTACTACAGCTCTTTGTTAAGAGATGTTTCTGATCCTTTGTTATCTAGCAGTAAAAAAAAGATCACATGTGTAGAAAATAGTGTCAATTACATTGCCTTTTAACAATTAGTTCTACCTAATGCTTAAACCATCTGCATGTAGTAGTGTGTTGATTTAAGAGAATGTTCCTCAGCAGAAAAGTGTTATGGTGTATTTTCTGTTACGGTAGAACTTGAGTACGCAGGGCTTTTCTCCTCAGTATGAATGGTTCCTACATTTTCAACTTTTTAGCAGAATGTTTTAAGTGGCGGAGTGATGCAATTTATCTTCGTTGAAAAAAAATAGTGAAATAACCAGGAAGGTCCCTGTTAATCTTCTCTACCATATGCAAAGTTCCTTTCAAATGCCAGCTCAAGCTGACTAAGATATCTGCAAAATGTTAAGGATTCCGGTCCCACTGTACTGTGGTTTTTTCCTATAAGCAGTTACCACCCCTAAAAATCCGTTTGGCTATAACTGTAGAACAATTAAGCTGGGACACTTTCACCAAATAGGTATCTAGCTCAATCAGTTCAAGCGATAATTAGCAGTCTGAAGTTCAGGGTTCAAGCTCTGGTATAGCCAACATTTATGTTTTTACATTCATATAACTCTTTTTTTTTTTTTTTCTCATTTGTTCCATTTTCATAATTTTTTCATGAAAGTCCGGCAAGGTATGTTTTTCTTATCAGATATGATATATTAAAGCTAAAGTCAAGCCAGAAAAACAGTTTCCAACACTTAGTTACCGTTTCCAACACTTAGTTACAGTTTCCAACACTTAGTTACAGTTTCCAACACTTAGATACAGTTTCCAACACTTAGTTAGTTTCCAACACTTAGATACAGTTTCCAACACTTAGTTACAGTTTCCAACACTTAGTTACAGTTTTTGGCAGTGGTACGGGGATCCTTAATATAACGTTTGTTATTCCCAAGTTCTGTTGACTCTTGGTGTCGGAGCACTAGGGTACCTGTTTTTAGTAAACTAAATATGTTTTTTGATATATATTTCAGAACCTGACAGATGCGTTGAAGCTCGTGTGCGAGATTCTGACAGCAGATCCTGAGGGCGGCCCTGCCCGGATACCTTTCCCCCTGTTCAAAGAGTTATACACATACCTTGCACAAATTGATGGGGACATTTCACAGGGACACATAGACGATACCATCTCCCACCTCAAATACGATGTGTAAGTGATTTCTCATTAGTTTGTCTGTATATATAATGGAACCAAGGATGAATGTCACATTTTATCCATCGCTCTCCTATGTTCTCTGCACCCCTGGAATATGTGATGACAAGGTACACCTTTAGCTCTTTGATTGGTTTTAGGTAAAAACTAGGCTGATAACCATCCTTCAAAGATTACAAAGAGTGACATCTAACTACAAAGTTGATAATTTTACCATTAAAATGCTGCATGATTCTTTTGATGTACATTAACTCATTCACCCCTGAAGACACATTTGAACTCTTCTAATTCAAAAGTAGGAATAGTTCATTATGGAGTTTAAGGGGTGAAAATGAGTTAAAGAAACAGACTAATATATTAACTAGTCTTCTCATACCATTCACAAGGTGAGAACACAGAGCCTTTGTTTTCATAATGGCATCTTACAGGAGTACAGAGTATGTACATGAATGTAACGCCTCACATTTCATGGTAAATAATTTAACGGTACACAATAAATGATATGATAAAAATATAACATTTACTGTTGTTTACTTTTAAATTATTTACATTGGTGTAAATTAGATTCCTAAATAAGAATTGGTAGGACTTTCTGTTTATCCAACAAGATTTAAGTTATTTTCAAGACACCATGTTTACAAAGTCATGTTTATTTTCTCTCAATTAATTAATTAACAATATAACCTGAGGACTTTGATAACCGGTTTCTCCAGTAACTTGTTGAGAAAACCATTTTTTCGCTTTGAAGTACATGTTTCCAGTCTTCTTTGGACTGATCACATCACAGTGACATTATGTGGTCACAATCTATCGCTTCGTAATGTCATTACCAGTGTATTAATCAATGGAACAGTGTTTATGGTATTACCCACATATAGGTAACAAACACGATGCACTAAAGCAGTATGAAGATCTCCTGCATGGCTCTGGTTTGAAGAGACAGTGTAAAGAACATGATGTTTCACTGAAAAAGTTATCTTTGCAGAATCTACAGTACATATATTCCTATGATAATTAAAATACAAATTGCAAAATTATAAAATTTGTTGATCTCAATGATCTGTATATATAACACACTCTTTCACACTTTGACAGATAACAAAAGGGAAATACTTTATCATTTCATCTGTCTGTATGTCCATGGTAACATTGCATTCTACACCTGATTTGATTTTGGTAGTCACTGGTCAAGATTAAAGGTTCACAAACCTACTCCATAGTATTGTAATATTGAATTCTACCCCTGATTAGAATTCGGTAGTCATCAGTCAAGGTTAAAAAGTCAAAGGTCACAGGTAAACAAGGGGATGGATGGTATATATATATATGTGAGACTCTGCTTTATACTGTAATATGTATGCCACAGGGAGAAGATGTTTTTATACTGTTATATTTATGCCACAGGGAGAAGATGTTTTTATACTGTAATATTTATACCACAGGGAGAAGATGCTTTTATACTGTAATATTCATGCAACAGGGAGATTCTGCTTTATACTGTAATATTTATGCCACAGGGAGAAGATGTTTTTATACTGTAATATTCATGCCACAGGGAGATTCTGCTTTATACTGTAATATTCATGCCACAGGGAGATTCTGCTTTATACTGTAATATTTATGCCACAGGGAGAAGATGTTTTTTATACTGTAATATTCATGCCACAGGGAGATTCTGCTTTATACTGTATTACATGCCACAGGGAGATTCTGCTTTATACTGTAATATTCATGCCACAGGGAGATTCTGCTTTATACTGTAATATTTATGCCACAGGGAGAAGAAAAGTGATAAATGCATTTTCTTTCTTTTCTTGTTACAGTGATAAACAAGATGGATACATCCAACCTAGAAATTTCCTTAGTCCAGATGGTCCAAAGTTATCCATGCAGACAACATCTTAGGGGAAAACAATGGACCATTTTGTGTTACACTCTGAACATATCAAATCACTACCCGGAGCATCATTCTACATTTAAATTTGTCTCGCATACATTTACGGAGGACCATTACAGCAAAACTTTCATTGTACGAAACAAAAACTGTGTCAAACCTCAAAATGTCCGTCCTCGGAACCTACAGTGCTGTGATTATTGCATTTCATTGCGATTCACCGATTCGATTCTGCTATTTATTTCAAAATAGTGGGAGAACTTTGTAAATAAACTGATATACACAATAACATACAGTTACTGTGTTTACAGTGATACTCATATTAATATTGAAAACAATTATTTGATATTTTGATAAAATGACAGTAGCATTTTTTAATTCTTGTACTGTAGGCAGATGATATCTTTTCATTTCCTTTATTATCAGTTACATTCCCTTAAGGTAGAGGAAGTTATTTAAGATACCCAATATATTTCATCCAATTCAAGAGTGTATCTTGCAAATGTTTCAATGATAGGTATTTTCATAAGTTACATTCCCTCAAGATAGAGAGGAAATATTTCTTATTTTTCCATCCAATTGTAGTATTTTATCGTTAAAAATATTCCAGTTATATGGGTTTTTTTTACCTCCTCACAATTTAGAAGAATTGTTAAAGATGTTTCCATCCACCTAAAGAGTGTATCTGATAAATATTCCAGTCGTAGATTTTATATTTTTCTTCAAAACTGTTAAGTATTTATTATAAAGTCTATCGTAGTTGAACATTTTATCTTAAAATTATCGTTTTCATATTTAAGAATTTCTGTCTCACTGCTGAAAAAAGTTCAGGTTCACAAAGAAAACTTGTTCCAAATGTTCTTTCGGTCATCTATATATTTATTTTAGATATCTTAAGCTGTTAGAAAAGGTTATATCTTCATACAATGATTGTTCTTAAATATGATGTTTTGTTTGTTCTGAAAACTGTACATGTCTGAATATTAAATTTATTATGTCATAATTAAACTTCTAAGCTAAAGCAATCCTATTTGTTAATGTTATTTATGTTTTACTTATTATTTTCTTTATTATATATATACTCTTCTTACATTGACGGTCCAGGGGTGATCAGTTTCATATGTAGATACCTAGACTGCAGATTTAGATTCTTCTTGCTCAACCTACATTTTCGTCTCTGGATGAGTTAAATAAGGCTTGCTTGGTAACTGAAGTAATCTTAGTAATTCATTTTCCAAAGACCAATTACTAACTAATCATACTCCTTTTCAAATACCGGCTAATGATAAAAATGAAGAACCGCCTCATTTGTATTGGATTTAGAAACTTCATAGATATCTATGTTTATCATTGGATCTGCTTGTTGCTCATCAATTCATGCAAGCTATCATCAGGAATTCTTACTACCACCCTTTGTTCCATTAACATCGTATTGTGACACTGTTAACTACAGAAGTGGATTAAATGGAGCATAGATTTTGAAGAACTAAAATATCTTTTTATCAAATTAAAACATCCTTTTCCTCAAAAAAGTTTATTCCATCTGAATATTTGACTTTTCCATGTTATACATTACCAATCCTCATTGCAAACTAAAGAAATGCCTTCGTTATCATATTGTGAGAGTTTTCTTGTCACATGAAATGTCAAAGAAGATTGAGCTGCCATACAAATATATGTCTGCAAACTATATTAACCAGCATTTTATATAAAAACAAAAACAAAAAAAACACCACAACAAATACCTCCAGCTTGACAATATATTTGTCGTGGTCTGTGGGAAGATTCACCAGCAGTTTGGTCTGTGGAAAGATTCACCAGCAGTTTGGTCTGTGGAAAGATTCACCAGCGATGGTCTGTGGAAAGATCCACCAGCGATGGTCTGTGGAAAGAGATTCACCAGCGATGGTCTGTGGAAAGAGATTCACCAGTGATGGTCTGTGGAAAGATTCACCAGCAGTTTGGTCTGTGAAAAGATTCACCAGCAGTTTGGTCTGTGGAAAGATTCATCAGCAATGGTCTGGGGAAAGATCCACCAGCGATGGTCTGTGGAAAGATCCACCAGCGATGGTCTGTGGAAAGATCCACCAGCGATGGTCTGTGGAAAGATCCACAAGCGATGGTCTGTGGAAAGAGATTCACCAGCGATGGTCTGTGGAAAGAGATTCACCAGCAGATTGCAATTGTTGGCATTCCCATAGGAACAAACAGAACTTCTCTTGGCCGATTTGTTTTCTTTGACGCTGAGTTGATGGATAGGCTTTTGAAGAATTTTAGCGTAAACCTTATCAAATTCTTCTCTTTCTCTTTCAGATTTACCGATGTTTTTGTCCTTAAATACTGCAAGTGTACTTTTAGAATGTAATTTGCAAATTTTAGAATGTTATCGAATTCACTAGTAAACAGATTAGCGCATTCACAATATTTGCAATTAGAAAATATATAAAGAAACAAAAATAAGCACGATGTTTAAAGTGCGAAAAGAGCTAAAATAAGAATACCGCTAAAAATAACTACGCTTACAGTAACAGGACATTTATTGACCACGTCGATCGTTAATGTATGTGCTCTCCTGAACTTGAAGTTAGGGCCAACACTAACATGTGCTCTCCTGAACTTGAAGTTAGGGCCAACACTAACATGTATTCTCCTGAACTTCAAGTTAGGGCCAACACTAACATGTGCTATCCTGAACTTGAAGTTAGGGCCAACACTAATATGTGCTCTCCTGAAGTTCAAGTTAGGGCCAACACTAACATGTGCTATCCTGAACTTGAAGTTAGGGCCAACACTAACATCTACTCTCCTGAACTTGAAGTTAGGGCTAACACTAACATGTGCTCTCCTGAACTTGAGGTTAGGGCCAACACTAACATGTGCTCTCCTGAACTAGAAGTTAGGGCCAACACTAACATGTACTCTCCTGAACTTGAAGTTAGGGCCAACACTAATATGTGCTCTCCTGAAGTTCAAGTTAGGGCCAACACTAACATGTGCTATCCTGAACTTGAAGTTAGGGCCAACACTAACATGTTCTCTCCTGAACTTCAAGTTAGGGCCAACACTAACATGTGCTATCCTGAACTTGAAGTTAGGGCCAACACTAACATGTTCTCTCCTGAACTTCAAGTTAGGGCCAACACTAACATGTGCTATCCTGAACTTGAAGTTAGGGCCAACACTAATATGTGCTCTCCTGAAGTTCAAGTTAGGGCCAACACTAACATGTGCTATCCTGAACTTGAAGTTAGGGCCAACACTAACTTGTGCTCTCCTGAACTTGAAGTTAGGGCCAACCCTAACATGTGCTCTCCTGAACTTGAAGTTAGGGCAAACACTAACATGTGCTCTCCTGAACTTGAAATTAGGGCCAACACTAACATGTGCTCTCCTGAACTCGAAGTTAGGGCCAACACTAACATGTACTCTCCTGAACTTGAAGTTAGGGCCAACACTTACATGTGCTCTCCTGAACTTGAAGTTAGGGCCAACACTAACTTGTGCTCTCCTGAACTTGAAGTTAGGGCCAACACTAATATGTGCTCTCCTGAAGTTCAAGTTAGGGCCAACACTAACATGTGCTATCCTGAACTTGAAGTTAGGGCCAACACTAACATGTACTCTCCTGAACTTGAAGTTAGGGCCAACACTAACATGTACTCTCCTGAACTTGAAGTTAGGGCCAACACTAATATGTGCTCTCCTGAAGTTCAAGTTAGGGCCAACACTAACATGTGCTATCCTGAACTTGAAGTTAGGGCCAACACTAATATGTGCTCTCCTGAACTTGAAGTTAGGGACGACACTAACATGTGCTCTCCTGAACTCGAAGTTAGGGCCAACACTAACATGTACTCTCCTGAACTTGAAGTTAGGGCCAACACTTACATGTGCTCTCCTGAACTTGACGTTAGGGCCAACACTTACATGTGCTCTCCTGAACTTGACGTTAGGGCCAACACTTACATGTGCTCTCCTGAACTTGACGTTAGGGCCAACACTTACATGTGCTCTCCTGAACTTGACGTTAGGGCCAACACTTACATGTGCTCTCCTGAACTTGACGTTAGGGCCAACACTTACATGTGCTCTCCTGAACTTGACGTTAGGGCCAACACTTACATGTGCTCTCCTGAACTTGAAGTTAGGTCCAACACTAACATGTGCTCTCCTGAACTTGAAATTAGGGCCAACACTAACATGTGCTCTCCTGAACTTGAAGTAAGGGCCAACACTAACAAGTGCTCTCTTGAACTTAGGGCCCAACACTGATAAGATTTTTCCACATCGGTAGTCTCTAGTTAATCCGGTATTCAAATCACGATCTCCGTAGTAGATGACCAAAGCTGACCAACAAACTTACATCACAGGGTACGAGGAATGCAGACTGATGAAGACTGGCCATTTTAGCGTCACAATGAAGATTTCATTGGTTCGGTTTTATTATGTGTAACGTCCTATTAATTAACAGCTTTGGTCATTTAATGTGTTAAATATGCGTGCATTTGTGCTGGAGACAGGATATGTTGGTGTATTTGCCTCCTTGCGATAGCATGGATCTAATGCCGATTTTATAGAGCTTCCTCACTGAAATGCCATGCCGAAGGCATCCAGCACAGCATTCCAATCGGTCACATAATACTGACGGCAAAACCAGTTGCTGAGATAATCCTTAATGCTGAACGTTAAGCAGGGAATAACAACTACCATTATTTAGGACTTTTTTACGTCTCGGAATGGGTACAGAACCTGCATTGCCTACCCCACTTGGGCAAACGATCAATACTAAGACCAAAAGTGAGATATTGCCCAACCTAATAAAAATCATATTTTCGCAAAGAAATAAAAAGGTTGTCAGGAAGTAGAGAGAACATACACATTTCTCAAATGCGTCAATGGGGGCAGCAGATCAAATTTGGTTTCTTCAATGTAGCTCTAGCGGAAGACACAGAAAAAAACCCGATTCTGCAGGTGGGGCAACATGAGTCGCCTTTTACGACAACATGCCTATCCTTTCCACAGCTTTGCAGGGCTATGATCTCATTGGGAGATATTCTGTTCAATAATAATTTGCATATAGTGGATTCTTTGTTACATTACTGGGCCCGTTTTCATGACACAGTTCTCATGCTCAAGCATGGGTTCTGTGCTTGCTTAAATCATGTCAAACGATTAAAAGGTTAAACAATGTAAACATGAAAAACAGTATGCGGCTTTAAATCTCTTCAATTTTTTTTTTATTTATAACCAAAACAAGAAATTAGACTTGAGCACAAATCCGTGCTTGAGCATGAGATCAGTCCCATGAATACGGGCCGTGGTTCTCGCTTCTGGTGGCGTAACGACACAACTTGGATAAGACCAAGACATATAAGCCTCGTATCCTTCGGAAACACTTTGGCCCGTATTCATGAAACAGTTGACATTTTTTTTTCTACAATAAATGACACACTTCTTTTTCTACCTGTGAATAAAGGTAACAATGCCAGCACATTGAGGTCTAACATATTATCTATTGATGATGTAGATTTCTACCTACTCGCCCTAGCATCACTGACGAATCATAGAAGGACGAAACAGCTGTACGGTGCAGTGTAGTTAATGTCTGTGGCCTACTGTATCGTTACAGCACGGAAGGAGGTACTATTATAGGTGTGTATCCTACGTTTATCTTCCCACATACAAGATGGTAGACTCTGCTGGTAGATATCTTACTTCCCGAGTTTGCCGTTACCTTAATGCCGCAGCAATCTCTTTTGAGTAGTGGCACGGTCCATGCTATAATGTTATTACTTTACTCATTATTCATTTGAAATTAACATGCACTCCTTAATTTTTGCAATTAATATAATCAAGGGGTTTTCCGCATCTCCCCGTCTGTTTCAGCAGTAGTTTAGACCAATTCAGATTTTCTCCTTTTTGGCCCTAGCATCTCCTGTAATCCGTAGTCGGACGAAACAGATGTTTGTTGCATTGGGGTTTTTTTTGTTTCGTTTTCCTTTATTTATTTTCATATAGTGTTACTAAATTTTAAAAGTTCAATCACATGTGTTTTTGCGTTCATGTTTCTTTAAGAACTGGACTAGAGTGTGTCTGTGATGGTAACACTTTCTTTTTTATCACAAAGAGACATTACCATTTATAAAGCATTTCATTTGTTCCGTGGGTAGTGCCACGGACTATGATAATTTCATAGAACTATTCAATCATTAATTCTGGTAAAACTGTCAAGTGATGGACCAATTCACGGGACTCATAAATATAGATTGGATATCACTGATTCCATTTATGTACATGTACTGAAACGTTACAAACATGTGGGGTTTTTTGTAGAAAGACACTGCATTGTCCTATGCTTGACCCAATTTGTCACTGTCTGTCCAGGTCCCCAAGTCACACACTCAGTGCAATAGAATATACACATTATTTGTTTTACAAAAAAATATGAAACAAGTTATTTCAAATTATATTAGTCACTCTTGTTAGCCAGGATTTAAGCGCGCGGGGGTCTTATTGTGGGAGGAAACCGGAGCACCCGGAGAAAACCCACGTTGTCGGGTAGGTGACCCCATATATTACACGTCCGATCAACGAATCGAACCCCGGCCGCCTTAGTGAAAGGCAAGTGCGCTATCCACTGCGCAAACCGACAACCCCTTATAGCGTTATACAATTATAGCTTTATTATATTAAAGATCCCTGTCCCACTACAGACAAAAATCACTTAAGAGAGTATCTCTGGAATTTTTGAACCATACCGTAACCTTTCATTAATTTGACATCGGATGTAAGTCAAGCGCGACTTTGCAAATGCACTAACGTTGACTGTGTAGCTGTTATTATGGGGGCCCAGAGTTCGAATCAAAGTCACCAATTTATTTCTTGTAATTTTTTGTTTGTAATATAGTCGTTTATTTTTGTTAACTCCCCGATATATTTTGATATTGTTTATGTCTTTTAAGATGGTATTTTATAAAAAAAAATCCACACTACAGTATTTGATACTCTTACTCACAAATGTTTTGATACGTGACCATGCTAAGACCGTAAAGCAGACTACAAACTACATACATGTTTTATAGAGATTAAACACTTATTTCTATTGTCATATTCAATATACTCTAAAAGTGATTTAATTTTGGGTAAAGCGGATGCATGTTTTCCAATACCTTTTCTAAAAAGACAAATGTTGTCTTGATTGACAGAGACCCATGTATTTTTAGATACTCACGGTGGTGCTGGAGTGAATGAAATCCTTTGAATAGTGTATAGTTATGTTGATGTCCGTTATTCATTTGACCATAGGGACAACAGAAAGTGTAAAAAGAGCGAGCAAGTTTATATACCTCATTCGGCAGTGTGTCAGAGACATTTAAACCTTCATGGCTTATTCGAAGAAAATTTCATACAATATTGCAGATATTATTGTTTGACATCTACCCAAAGGAAGTGATCTTTCTTTCATACAAAATTGAGTATGGTTAAGTTTGAATGGTGGAGGTATAGAATGAGTAAAGCGGTTTATGGTTGAGCGTTATAACACTATCAGCATGATAAAGTGCTCTGGACGTAAACGGTCTGTGAGGACAGGATATTGGCCGTAGCCGAAGTCCGGTAATTTCCTATTATGTGTAATGGGAATGACAACGATTCCAATTAATTAACTCTTTCTCTTTGCCGAAATAGGTTACTTAAACACATATCGGTCAAAAGCACTTGGTACTAAACGGTATAAATACTTTGTACTCTTAAGTTGAAAAATAAATCGTCGGTCTGATATCTTATATCTAGATGCGAGTAGACACTTTCCTGGAATGTCGGATAGCCGTTTGGTTAAGCACATTTTATAAACTGATGAAACGAAAATATTTACAGCTTTATTTAAGAGCAAATGAAAAGGTTAGGTTTTGCGACACTAACAAACAAACACACGAACTTGTATGGAATACAAATTCTTAAAAAAAAAAGAACAAGATAGTTCCGAAATGACAATAAAATCGGAACTCGATCTCAACAGAACATAGGAAAGGTGTTCCGGAAGGGTAAACGTATTTTCCTTCATCGTCTGCACCCAATTGTTCAACTTTATTTCGAAACAAAAACAAGGAGTTCTTATTCAGACGAACTCTGTTAATAAACAAGAACGCTATCAATGTCTTAAATACTGTTATATTGTACTTTATGATGACCTCTTGTTGCGCACAATAGTGTGCCTGAGTGATAATAAAAAATCTCCGATTCTCTGCAAAGTTAAGAATAATCACCTTTTGTCTTCTTCGAAATTCTTTCTTTGAGGTCACTGTGACCAAATAAACACCTAGCTGATTTGTACTCAGGCAGTCATGGCCATATTTGTACTTCAGGTGGTCATGGCTTGAGTTCAGCTATAAAATGTGTTTAAAACAAGTAAATATTCTCATTTAAGAGGTTACTGTACAACAATTGTTCATGAAAACACCAGTTAATGAGTCTGCTGGGGTTCAGAACAAAGAGGAGAACAATCACTGTCTCTCTTGTTTTTGAACTAAAAGCACTTTTGACCTAGAAATAACACATACATGAGGTCATTGAACCCAGTAAATGTGTCATCTGGGTGTTGTCTTACGGTCGTGGAACCCTGAACGATGTTTTCCGCACTACTTCTACTCTCGCCTCTATTACGAATCAATCAATCAATCAATAAAATATTTCATTACGTCTCATGGTAATTGGTAAAGTGTAACCACAATGCCTGTTTGTTGTTTTGAAATGGCAATCTGGATTCATTATGTTAATTCAAGATTAGATAACAAAACCTGCAAAATATAAATGTCTGTCAATGTCTTAAATACATATATTTCGCTTGTCTGTTTTTTAATATGGATGTAACTGATTTGCGATCATACCGGCATGACAGTTAAAGGTTTTTTTTAAATCACGATTGATGGCATTCCAATGTCGATAACTCATCATCGGGGTTTGCTATTTTAACAGTAAAAAACTCATTATACGGTTATCACTGTTGGCGTTATAAACGGGGTGGTGATAAATTGAGGGGAAAGTAATAAGGAATTGTTTAAAAAGAGTAAATGGTACTTGAAATGTTGGTAGTAAGCGAGGTAGCAAACGAGACGACAAGCATTATATCAAGGTCTTACTGCAGTTGAACTCTTCTGTAAGATTATCATTTTTCATTCGTTTTGAAAAAAAATTCCTCATGATGTCTGTTTGTGTGATAGAAACTTTAAAATTACCGACAATAACGTAAACAAAACGCTCTATATATGCAACTATAAACACATTGCATGTTCCGTATCTGTAGATCCTAATGTTTCTATGAATCGTTGAGGCTCCTGTGCTGAAATTTAAATGTCAGTTTCCCGTTATAACTTATGGTAGTGGTATTGATATTTAAAACTGTAATTATTTCTGAAATAAATACAGAAGAAAATGTCACGGAACAAAACAAAAATTAGTCCTATTTAAAGGTTTCTCTAAAGTACATGTAAACAGATGTTTGACAAAATGCTTCACAGAATTTCTTTCGATCAATTTATTGTACATTCAATTTCATCGTAGCAGACATATCAAAACTTTTCATCGGAGCTGCTCAATCGCACTTATCTATATTCCTTCTACCTTCCGACAAGACAGAGGCAGAAAAGTCTATGGGAGTAAGCAGTAAAAATACAACTAGAGAATCTCAAAGTTTCGACAAAACCATAAATCGAACTTAAAAACGATAAAACTAGGGCAAAATATGAACAAAGGAAAGATTTACATGGAAGCATTTAAAAAACGACAAGGATAATAAGACCAGGTGTTCCGGAAGAGTAGGCGTCGCTTGTTTTATTAACAACACCTGTCATGTAAATCTAAGTCAAATCCAAGTGAAGTCACGTTCTAACATCAAAAACTCGGATAGTGACAACAAAACCACAAGGCACACTAATGAGTACAGCCAAAACATCGACCTTCATATCACACAAAGGAATAGCCTCTATTTGGTACAGCGGCACACTGAGAGTCGGTTGTTGCTGAGAGACAGAACCAACACTTCGAAATAGTGTTCAATATTTTATTAAATGGGAAGATTTTCCGAAGGTTGCTTATTCATCAAGATGAGCGATAAAGCCTTTTGTCTTATATAAAATAACATCTCCTTAATTAAATTTTAGATATACCTGTGTAACTGTAGCATAGTTGGGCCCCGACACTTTCATTGGCCGGGTAGCCCAGTCAGTTACATCAATAGTGTTACACGCAATGCACTGTTGTTGATTTTTTTTTTTTATTATTTCGTCTTTAACATTTTTTTCATAAAAGTTCCCCAAGGTGTGGTTTTCTTTTCAGAATTGTTATATTAAAACTATAGTCAAAACACAGTTTCCAATATAAAGGTACACAGTACTTGGCAATGTAATGGTTATGTTAATAAATATACAGTGTAAAACGTACATGATCAGCGTCTCTATTGTCTTGAACATAATTGATGCAAGGCTCATGATCAACGGCCTATAATTATCTGTCTCACAGTTATCTCCCTTCTTGTTTATTAGACTTATCTCGATATTTTTTCTTTCGAAAATACATCATTTTGACCTATGATAATAGTCTTATTCAAGAAAAGCATTGGGGATATTGACGATGTGATCTCATTCCGTAGTCTGAGATAAATATAATTGATCTGTCTTAAGCTTGCCTAGGTTCAGATTGCCTTAATCATTTATAATTCAGCTGAACTCTTTTGTTCATCCTTCAAGATACCAGGTGGTAGATATAGGAATTTCACAATTTTTGCAAAACCTTTAGCAAGCTTCGGAATAGACCCAATGGAGACCCCTCCGGTAGAATTTCCTTGTTCATTCCTCTGTGTGTGACTGTCCCACCGCTCTTTGGTCATATTAAACAGATTTGTAGTTTATCTTTGTTGTTGAGGTTTCATTTTCACAATTAGGTATTCTTCGACCTTAGGTGTAAGTCTGTCTTTCGGTTACTTTTGATATTCTGTACCATTACTCCACCAGTGTGTTTTCTTAAAAACAATCCGTCCGTTTGGTTAAACAGACAACTTTCAGAGTACTCCCATAATGTCTGCCTTTAATCAAAATGTTCTTTTTACTGAACTCATAAAGTTGTGTAGATGATCTGCGTTTGAACATGTATAAAGACATTTCAACTTTTCATAATTACCTCATTATTTATACTTTTCACGTTTTCCTAGTAGGTTGTTACCCTAATAACTTTATAGCCCAGGGTGGACCCCTTACATTGAACGGTCCTTACCCCGACGATGTCAGTTTTTCTTTCTGCCAGTAACTTTGTAAGATCGTTGCTGATACTGTTATATCTGCTTTTTATTTGCAGCAGTTTTCGATGTTTACCTGCAAAAAAATCTTCATTCCTTAATCTCTGTAGCAAGTCTTTCATTTCGAGCTGGTTAACATACCTATCCTAGCCTTTTTTTTTGAAATCCGCCTCCTGTGTCATTTGTGAAGCTTTTCAAATGCCTATCACAATAGTAGTGTTTTACTGAGTGCTTTTATCAGAATACACCTCATATAGACGTCGATGACCATAATGAGTGTTTTGGGTGTTGATTCGTTAAATTTTGTAACAAGATTTAGTGAAATCCCTTGATTCATTTTACCTGTTTTACCTTTGTCAAGTTCCTTCTGAAAAAAAATATAACTAGACAAAAATATTTTCACTTCATATTCATTACATGATCTGACTTTATTTCTTTTATACCTTCAATGTCTTTATTTTTAAGAACTCTTCTCAACAGCGGAGACAAAACATAGAATCCGAACGAGTTACGACATCGTATTTGGTGTCATTAAATACCAGCACATTGTGCAGTAGTGCAAATTACTGCGCTTGTGTTTCAATACCTTTGATTTATGATCATTGGCCGTCTTTTTACATAGTTTGTTTTGTCATCCATCTTTCTCTGTGACACTTGTTTCGCGCGCTACATCGGGCTAATTTCCACTGGAGTTACAGGAGGTGCAATGGTAGTACGGTTAAGGTGTCTGACCTTCTACGATCTCTATCCCTCCACAACTTCATTGTTAGTCGCTGGTTCGAGGCCTACTTGGGGCAATCGCCAGGTACTGACCGCAGGTTAATTGTTTTTTTCTCCCGGTATATCTGTTTTCCTCCGCCGCCAAAACTTTGCTCGTCCTTAAACGACCAAAGCTGTCCATGTTCACAGGACGTTAATTATTGAGACGCCTTTTGAACATTTAAGAAGAATAGATGTATTCTTGTTGTCGGTCTTCCAGTCAGCAAACCTATTCTCGTTATTTGTATCTGTATCTGTAAGATCTGGAAAGTCCTTAGGTCAGGCGGATGCGTATCAAACTTACATTTCTGGTTAAAGCGTTTTGAATTTGTTGATATCAGTTCCTTTGATCAGATCTTTTGGAAGTTCTTCATACCAGCTTTCATTGTTTGCAGATCTGGCCCAAATATTTCTTGTATCCAAAACTTGACTTACGGATATAGCCAACCCATTTTTTCTTATATAATATGTCGAGTTTATGTTTCAGTCTGCGTGATAGTAGTTGCAAGCTTTTTGCTCCAGAAGTTATGAAGCGGGTAGAGCGCCGTTATATGTATATATTTTTTAAATTAGTGCTGTTTTTCTGGAATGGGTCATGTATCTCGGAGCTCTCTTTACTAATGACTTGTAAGTTGTTGATTTAAGTAAAGTTTTTTTTTTATTTAGTGTAAACTCATTCCTAGCACTTTACGACTACGTTTGACTTAATCTCATATATGATTTGTCGTTCTGGATATGTAAACTCATATTGCGATTGAGCATACATTTGCTGACAGATTAAGGGCGTGTAGTTCCCAGTTTTATTTGCATCTTTTTTTCAACTTAGCCAGTCAACCGGAAGTGACGTAAACGAGCCCCCGATTTTTTCCTCCAAAAATGGCAAACTAGCACCAATGAGTGACGCCTAGTGGGGAGAAATGGTACTAAACCTAGACAGAGTAGGACAAGCAACATCGCTTAAAGCTGGGGGGTTTTGGTAAGTTAAAATAACATGTAAACACATTTCTGATTATAGATGTTCATAATACCTAAAATGTATATCGTCGTTTCAACTAAAAGTGCTTATTCAGACAGCTTTCCGGAATTCACGGGATTCGGTTTAGACAGTCACTTTATTTTCAAAAACAGGAAATTCAACTGAAATATGGTCCATCTACATGTACATATGAATTTAAAAAGGCAATGTTTTATGATAAGGAATTTTATTGATTTTAATGTTGCAATGATTAGGAATAAATATGGACAATACAAAAACCTCAAGCATGTTATCTTAGCAGACAAAACCTAGATATAGCGTCCATCAGTTTTCAGTTCTGGATCTATTAAACACACACTAGTGCACAAAAAACTAATTAACGACAGCGTTTGCGTTAAGGATATTTTATGAATGTAATTTAAACTCTTATGTAGGTGAAGACTAATGCTAAAGGGTCGAGTGGTTAACACTTCGGCCTTCCACGCAGACGGCCGGGGTTCGATCCCCGAAGTCGTCATACGCATGGAATATCAGAGAAAGTGATTTTCTCCTGCCCACACAACTCCAACAACCCAGATGGAGTATAAAATGGTCTGGGGTGGATATTTGCGGTATCTGTGATGTAGCATTTAAGTGAGGTGGCACTATAAAAGATGCCGTTGGAAGATCCCACTACAAACAGAACACAATACATCTCCAGCACACAAGCAGGCATACACACATATAGGGAGATATAAGCCAGGTGACATAGGACTAGTAGTTAGCGGCTGATAAGACAGCTCCTGCGAACTCCTCAAAAAAATGTATATCATAATTGTATTGATTGTATATCTATGTACTGTAAAGCGCTTTAGAGTGGCTTATGTTAGCTAGATAGGGCGCTATATCAAATGTTGTATATAATTATTAATATTATTAATACAACTTATTAATATGATGGAGTAATGAGTAATGATAACGGTACACATGTACGTGCCTCAGCTAGGTACCGAACCGACAACCAAAGGCTTTCTTGTCCGACACTACCATGGAGCTAAAAGGAAATTTCTTTTAGCTAAAACTACTTAAGCGACTTTGAAACTCTGCCTCTGAGATTAATCAAATCTATCATTCTTGTGTGGTGTAGACAGCGAACTTGCAACTCTCGGTATATGAATGTTGAAGTTTAGCATTCAGCAAAGTCTACAATACACATGAGTGAGTTATTCTATTATTCTCATCGGTAGATTGTTAAAGTTGCCTTAGTAGGTTTAGTTAGAGGAAATTTCTCTTTAGCTCAATGATCCATTGTAATGTCGCATAACTAGATTAAACGAGGTAAATTGATACTTCAGGATAACCATTCACCCTGGAAATCCAAAAGATACCGGCAAAATCCGACGGAAAGAATGTACACCGGTGATATCCGAAGTCAATGGATACTTCAGAATAGACATTTATTTTTGAAATTCAAAATTTACCGGAAGAATCCGACATACGACGGAAATATCCGAAGTAAATGGATATTTCTTGGATGGCCATTTACCCTTAAAATCCTAGACATCCTATAAAAAGTCGGATTACAAATAGGAACTTGTCTGAGAGAAAATATGCACTTTAACAGCGATTAAGGATCCAATCTTAGAAATTATGTGTTTCTCATGATGCTGTGTTTGTTTTAATTGACCACAAAGTATTCTAGACGCTCGTCAATAGAAGTGTCACACGGTTGTCTCCCCTCATAATAAATCTTTCATAAGGAATCTTGAAATTCCAAGCCCCAAAGAGACACAAATGTCTGTACACGTTTTCAAACTTTCAAAATCTGTTTAATGTCTTGTATGAAATAAGCATTCTCTAAAGCACCATTGTCCCCATAAAGGTTGTTAACGGAACATACGACAGAGGCGATATTCTAGGAGATTCTGAATTCATTTGAGGCAATAATACTGTTATTCATGTAATCTGTGTTCTTTTGATGAAACCAGGAAGAAGAGTACACTTTGTTTGTATTGGTTTACGTAACAAATCGAACTCTCCCAACAGACTGGACGTCTAATTAAGTGACCTGACAGTTAGGGCCCTCTTGCTGTACGTCCAGATCCATGCTTTATCTGTAATTCGATTCCTGTTAGCTCATTGATTACATTGTTGCGCTGTGTCATCGACGTTAGATAGTCTATACCTTGTCGTCCTGTTGTGGGCGCATTATGTCAGAGATGTTACCTAGCGAGTAACTAACGGCCTATTGTATGGTTATAAAGATGTTCCCTAGCGAGTAGCTAACGGCCTATTGTATGGTTATGAAGATGTTCCCTAGCGAGTAACTAACGGCCTATTGTATGGTTATAAAGATGTTCCCTAGCGAGTAGCTAACGGACTATTGTATGGTTATAAAGATGTTCCCTAGCGAGTAACTAACGGCCTATTGTATGGTTATGAAGATGTTCCCTAGCGAGTAACTAACGGTCTATTGTATGGTTATAAAGATGTTCCCTAGCGAGTAGCTAACGGCCTATTGTATGGTTATAAAGATGTACTCTAGCGAGTGCTTGGTGGTTATCATGTTTGCCCATTGTATGGTTATAAAGATGTTCCCTAGCGAGTAACTAACGGCCTACGGTATGGTTATAAATATGTTACCTAGCGAGAAACTAACGACCTATTGTATGGTTATAAAGATGTTCCCTAGCCAGTGCTTGGTGGTTATCATGTTTGTCTATTGTATAGTTATAAAGATGTTCCCTAGCGAGTAACTAACGGCCTATTGTATGGTTATGAAGATGTCCCCTAGCGAGTAACTAACGGCCTATTGTATGGTTATAAAGATGTTTCCTAGCGAGTAACTAACGGCCTATGGTATGGTTATAAAGATGTTCCCTAGCGAGTAACTAACGGCCTATGGTATGGTTATAAAGATGTTCCCTAGAGAGTGCTTGGTTGTTATCATGTTTGTTTAGCTCTAGTTATATATATATAATTGTTCAAAGATGTAAGATTTTTTACCGCAAGAATGTCATATCCTTATTCATGTTTTGCATTAAGACATCTTTCATGTCTCCTTAAATTTGGTTTTTCAACCACGCCTGGAATGAAGAATGGACGTTTTAGATTAACTTGTAATAGTTCCGTTGTTTGGTATTTTGTTTTGACGGAAGGTCGTGACCGATACATTTTGTTCTGTAATTTTTGGTAACTTAGTTGATGTTGGTTTTGCGTGTTCGTGACGTGCATTTGAGTTAGCTTTTGTCAGTGAAAGGTTCGATTCATCAGGCCCTTCTCCAATATTTCAGATTTCTCTATTCTTTTTAATACTGGTAATTATATTACACACTCCATCAGATATGATACAGGCGTTCTACCTTTTGCAATTCCCCAAAGCACTAATTCGTTCTCAATAGATATACACACGTGCCCTTATTCACTGCCCGGCGTTGTTTCTAAGTATTCTGCACACAATGAGTAAACACACAGTTCACACTTCCCTTTCCTTCGTCATATCTCGAGATATCAATAAACCGTGTCTCCAAAGAACGTTCTTATTTTTCTTGTCCTCTTGTATACGGTATTCAACTATGATACATTAAAAAATTATTTGTATGTGTGGCCCCAGCTATTCCACAAGGGTGTACCTGTCTTGTTGTTGTGGGGTAGTTTCCAGTATAGCCTATTCTCTGATTCTGCCATTTTTTCTCAATATATATAAACTTTTCTAGTTTGTATTTGATACATTTCTCACCCATTTTATGAAACACTGAATGTCTCTCACAAATTTCCTACAAGGAACGTAACAAAATAAATATCAACAGTCACTTTTGATCCAATATTTCGGAGTTGGTTCTTCATCTGTCACTAAATGTTGTTCAGCCTTTTATAATAAGTTTGAAGACCATTTAAATGGTTCTTGGCTCTCACCCCAATACATTGTTGTTTGGAGTTTAACGTACTCGCGACAGCCAGTGTCAAATAAGGACGGTGCCTAGGGAGACTCCGCCAGATGATACGAACACTGGCATAGATATTAAAATAACAACAAACAAAACACCATTGCCGACAAAAGAGGAATGACATCGCGACACAAAAAGTGGAGGTTTCATGTCGCTGAATAAAAATTATAGATTCTCACTCAACATGGACAATTAACAATTTTTCAACAGTTATGTCACAGGAATGACAATATCCTGATTTTCCTATCAATCGGATTCGCGGGTTTATTTCCTCATTTTCCCACCAATTTTTTTTTTCCGATAATCAGGTATGCGGGCATATTTCCTGATTTTCACCACCAATTATATCCGCGGGAGGACCGATTTTCTGATTTGTCAACCAATCCGATGTGCTGGCGAACCTATTTCTTGATTTTCCGTCAATCAGATCCGTCGGAGGACAGATTTCCGGGTCTTTACACCAACCAACCAATTTTCTGATTTGTTTACTAATCAGATCCGCGGTTGAACTGATCCATAACCGGACCCAAATAGTATATGTTACTATTTTATTAAAAACGGAAAATTAGGAGGTGTGATCCACAAATTAGTATGTGACGGCTTCTTTGAGAAATTCAAGCAGGTTTGGGACCTGGTATCTCACAAACGCTCAAAGGCCATGGCGTCGTCTGCTGCAGAAATGCCCTATTTGGCGCCAAAGTCAAGTGGTTTGCAATCGCGTCTGTCTGGAGATTTTTATGAGATACGCAAACATTCATGTGAATGGTCCCTCGTCGCAGTCGTTAGGATATAGTATGAGGCTTGATTTATTTTTGTGTGGTGATTTTTACTGAAAGTATTACAATAAAGAATGTTTATCTGTATATCGGTCCATCGTATCTTCATGAATCTTAATTCTTAAGATATAATGACATTCATTTGTAAGCATTGTTTCATTTACACTATTTTTTCATCGACGAATTACAAAAATCATATCAAAGTTCAGATATTGTTGAATTGTCTGAAGCATAATTTCTTTATTGAAAACGATCCTTTAGTGCTTTATATAGATAAACTGTAAATACCACTGCTGGGTGTAGTACAACCCTTTAGTGTTTTATTTAGATAAACTGTAAATACCACTACTGGGTGTAGTACAACCCTTTAGTGATTTATTTAGATTAACTATAAATATCACTACTGGGTGTAGTACAAACCCTTTAATGATTTACATAGATAAACTGTAAATACCACTACTGGATGTAGTACAACCCTTTAATGATTTACATAGATAAACTGTAAATACCACTACTGGGTGTAGTACAACGCTTTAGTGATTTATATAGATAAACTGTAAATACCACTACTGGGTGTAGTACAACCCTTTAGTGATTTACATAGATAAACTGTAAATATCACTACTGGGTGTAGTAAAACGCTTTAGTGATTTACATAGATATTCTCTAAATACCACTACAGGGTGTAGTACAACGCTTTAGTGATTTACATAGATAAACTGTAAATACCACTACTAGGTGTAGCACAACCCTTTAGTGATTTATATAGATAAACTGTAAATACCACTACTGGGTGTAGCACAACCCTTTAGTGATTTATAAAGGTAAACTGTAAATACCACTACTGGGTGTAGTACAGCGCTTTAGTGATTTACATAGATAAACTGTAAATACCACTACTGGGTGTAGTACAACGCTTTAGTGATTTACATAGATAAACTGTAAATACCACTACTGGGTGTAGTACAACCCTTTAGTGATTTACATAGATAAACTGTAAATACCACTACTGGGTGTAGTACAACCCTTTAGTGATTTACATAGATAAACTGTAAATACCACTACTGGGTGTAGTACAACCCTTTAGTGATTTACATAGATAAACTGTAAATACCACTACTGGGTGTAGTACAACCCTTTAGTGATTTACATAGATAAACTGTAAATACCACTACTGGGTGTAGTACAACCCTTTAGTGATTTACATAGATAAACTGTAAATACCACTACTGGGTGTAGTACAACCCTTTAGTGATTTACATAGATAAACTGTAAATACCACTACTGGGTGTAGTACAGCGCTTTAGTGATTTATATAGATAAACTGTAAATACCACTACTGGGTGTAGTACAACGCTTTAGTGATTTACATAGATAAACTGTAAATACCACTACTGGATGTAGTACAACGCTTTAGTGATTTACATAGATATTCTCTAAATACCACTACTAGGTGTAGCACAACCCTTTAGTGATTTATATAGATATACTGTAAATACCGATACTTGGTGTAGTACAACCCTTTAGTGATTTACATAGATAAACTGTAAATATCACTACTGGATGTGGTACAACCCTTTAGTGATTTATATAGATAAACTGTAAATACCACTACTAGGTGTAGCACAACCCTTTAGTGATTTATATAGATATACTGTAAATACCGATACTTGGTGTAGTACAACCCTTTAGTGATTTACATAGATAAACTGTAAATACCACTACTGGGTGTAGTATAAACCCTTCAGTGATTTACATAGATAAACTGTAAATACCACTACTGGGTGTAGTACAACCCTTTAGTGATTTATATAGATAAACTGTGAATACCACTACCGGATGTAGTACAACGCTTTAGTGATTTACATAGATTAACTGTAAATACCACTACTGGATGTAGAACAACGCTTTAGTGATTTACATAGATAAACTGTAAATACCACTACTGGATGTAGTACAACCCTTTAGTGATTTACATTGTTAAACTGTAAATACCACTACTGGGTGTAGTACAGCGCTTTAGTGATTTACATAGATAAACTGTAAATACCACTACTGGGTGTAGTACAACCCTTTAGTGATTTATTTAGATAAACTATAAATACCACTACTGGGTGTAGTACAAACCCTTTAATGATTTACATAGATAAACTGTAAATACCACTACTGGGTGTAGTACAACCCTTTAGTGATTTACATAGATACACTGTAAATACCACTACTGGGTGTAGTACAACCCTTTAGTGATTTACATAGATAAACTGTAAATACCACTACTGTGTGTAGTACAACCCTTAAGTGATTTATTTAGATAAACTCTAAATACCACTACTGGGTGTAGTACAACCCTTTAGTGATTTACATAGATACACTGTAAATACCACTACTGAGTGTAGTACAACCCTGTAGTGATTTACATAGATAAACTGTAAATACCACTACGGGATGTAGTACAACCCTTTCGTGATTTATATAGATAAACTGTAAATACCACTACTTGGTGTAGTACAACCCTTTAGTGATTTACATAGATACACTGTAAATACCACTACTGGGTGTAGTACAACCCTTTAGTGATTTATTTAGATAAACTGTAAATACCACTACTGGGTGTAGTACAACCCTTTAGTGACTTATATAGATAAACTGTAAATACCACTACTGGGTGTAGTACAGCGCTTTAGTGATTTACATAGATAAGCTGTAAATACCACTACTGGGTGTAGTACAACCCTTAAGTGATTTATGTAGATAAACTGTAAATACCACTACTGGGTGTAGTACAGCGCTTTAGTGATTAATATAGATAAACTGTAAATACCACTACTGGGTGTAGGACAACCCTTTAGTGAGTTACATAGATAAACTGTAAATACCACTACTGGGTGTAGTACAACCCTTAAGTGATTTATTTAGATAAACTGTAAATACCACTACTGGGTGTAGTACAACCCTTAAGTGATTTATTTAGATAAACTGTAAATACCTCTACTGGGTGTAGTACAACCCTTTAGTGATTTACATAGATAAACTGTAAATACCACTTCTGGGTGTAGTACAACCCTTTAATGATTTACATAGATAAACTGTAAATACCACTACTGTGTGTAGTACAACCCTTAAGTGATTTATTTAGATAAACTCTAAATACCACTACTGGGTGTAGTACAACCCTTTAGTGATTTATATAGATAAACTGTAAATACCACTACTGGGTGTAGTACAACCCTTTAGTGATTTACATAGATAAACTGTAAAAACCACTACTAGGTGTAGTACAACCCTTTAGTAATTTTCATAGATAAACTGTAAATACTACTACTGGGTGTAGTACAAGCGACCATATTTAGGTCATTAAGTGCAAAATCAAGGAAAACACATCACATCAAAATTCAAATTCGTTCGTCAGTTTGCTTGCTTTTGTTGCCACTATTTTTAAATGAAAATTGATATCTAGTTAATATGACATATATGAAAAATTTAAAACTTCATCCATTTTGTATATGTACAAAATGGAGATCACAAATTAAGAAAAAATGTATTTCTTGGATTGACATATCGAGGCTGTATTGTATTTTTATTCCTTAACATCAATGTCGAAGAAGGTGTTAAGTGGCATGAGAGCAACTTAAACGCATCATAGAGAGTCTCGTTAGACTTAAAAGTCAAAACATAGACCACACTGGGATGTTACAACTTGTGCAAAACTTGAATGTCACGCCAGGAATCACACTGAAACGTCACATCGTAAAACAAACTGAAATGTGACAATGTAAAACACACTGAAACGTCACGCCAGGAATCATAATCAAATGTCACAATATGAAACACATTGAAATGATTTAATGTGAAACACATTGAAATGTCACAACATTAGGAGGCGTAAAAGCTAACCTAGGCACATTGTTCTGACATATTGCTTACAAGCTGTGCCTAGGGATTCACCACAACACTAAAATAGATAAGGAATAAGAGAGACAGACCTCCCGAGTTTTGTAATGGGGACAACAGATCACATTTGGTCTTTTCTGTATCATAATTAAATGACACAGACGGAAACCTCCGATTTGGAAGGGGTCCCATGTGAGTTGTTAATGCTTTCGTATGCATAATTTCTTATTTCGCGAAACCTTAGAAGCTATTAGTTCTGTAAAATTACTCGGCTACCGTGATATCAAGAAGTGCATTCCAGTCAATATTGATAGACAAGAATTGATAGTTGTTCGAGGAATCTAAATTTTAGTGGCACCGAATTACGATTAAGTCGGCTTTTTTTCTTTGAACAATTATTTAATTTAAGTGGTACAATTTACCTGTGAAATGAATTCTTACTTTATCTTAGTAATACATTGTACCAGTTACTACATACATGACATTCTCTTAATCTAACAATCAACTCTCGCGAGGATTCGTTTGTTTCCGCAAATGAAGCCATAGGAAATAGAGTAGAACAATTCTCCATGGACAAAATTGCACCGTGTGTAATACCATTCTGAAAAGCAATGTCCATTGGTAGTTCCAAACGAACGCACAATTTATAAATGAATAATTCAGGGATACTGCTGAGTGAGATTGTTTTTAAACTAACAACAAGCTAAACACGATTTATATCAATATTCCCATAACCTATCTGTCATGGAATGTGCATCATTAAAAAGATACTGTTCACATGAATTACCTTATAAGGGAGGCGGAGGTGTCCTCACTTTGTGCCAATTCCTAATGTAGAACTCTAACATGGTGTTATTGGGTGCAGAATCGCTTGAGTAACAATGACACTTGTTAACTTCACACTCGGGAAAGGACACTCGACATCACACACACACAAAATGCATTTCTGTCTGACGAGAACAGTTCAGAGGCAAGCGTTGTTTGTTATTGATACGTATGGAGCCACACTAGTGCACAAGAGTGTCCACATAAATGATAACACATACATAGCTATGTCATGTTTTGCACTCTGTATCAATTACCTCGTTGGATAGGTGCAATCACATGGGTATGTTTTACGTTCATCCTCCCATCATACTACAAGAGTATATAGGTTACTGAATATTTTACAAAACAATATCTAGGTCAATGATAGCAAAATTTACCGAGGTCAGTGACAACACAAAATTGTTTTCTAGGTCAGGGACACTTTGTAATAACAAAATAATATCTAGGTCAATGATAAACACATATGAATCTAGTTCAATGATAACAAATACGGGTTCATTTCTAGAACAAAACTGATATTTCAAGGTCGATTATAAAACATATGTATCAAGGTCAAGGACAACAAAGATTTACCTCGTTCAACTATAACAAAACACTATGACAAATGTAGAACACAAATCCAAAATAATCGCGCTGGAGCATAACGGTAAAATTGATCGGCTTTGGAGTTGAGTTAAACTCATCTGAAATCTTCAAATCAGCATAGCAATTGGTGAGGTCTTTTTTCAGAAACCAATCAAACGGCTAATGATTAAAAAATACCTGTGGAGTAAAGACCGGAGGTGAGCGTAAAACTTAGAATTTTTTATTTATTCATTTTATTTGTTTACTGAAAATAATCGTTGCCCTTACCGCAACGCTGATTTGTGTGAATTTTTTTTAACGTTTCTTCGGAATAACGCTACTCAATAAGACAAAATCCCATGTCTTATACAGAATTTCGAAAATTCCTAGTCTATCCCAATTTAAAAAAGAGCATCGTGAATCTTGGACATTAAGGTCTCTTTATGAAGAAACATTGTACTTGCTTTGCCTCAATGCATGTAGTTTACAGGTATCATAAACTGCTTCCAACAAACATAATTAAATCAATTAAGTCATTGTTTTTCTATAATTTGTATTCTGTCAGATTTTAATTACGAATCATTTTGAGTTATGGTTGTTTCTAAAAGGGTATATTGCATCACTTTAATGAACAAATCGCATCCAAGTAAGTGACGTTTTCCTTACGGAATTGTATCGACCTCGTCGACGGTACCAACCGGAGAATGGTACGGCTATGGATAGCATCAATGGTCATGCCTACCTTCCCTATACATTTTGCCTTCCTCTGACAAGAAAATTACGGAAGTTTAATCAGCACTTGATGTCTGACAACTGTACGTCAATGCTGAAATATCAATTGGAAGACGAAGTGTACCGAGGGTTGTACTTCAAAGCAACGAGTTAAGAAATTGAGTTCACACATTCATTAAACGTAGGGACATATTTAAAAGTGTGACGCAATTGCATTGAGTGATCGGCAGGGACTTCACCAAGCCAAATTGTCTGAGGAAATATTAAATACTAATATAGTACATCGATATTATTAATAGAGCATATTTAAATCGAACGATGTATGACAGGGTTTGACTAAATTTGTTTTCCCCTGTTCGTAATTTCCGTCCATCATTTCTAAGTGGTACTTCCTTTGTAACCGATTTGATCGAAGATTGATTAGGAGAATTGTTTATATGTGAGAAAGATTACATCGAGCGATAATGGAGTGATACCCGAACCTTCTATCCCCGGTTAAAAATACTGAAAACGGAATTAGCTCAAAATTTGTTTCACATACAGATATGAAAGAGTGTTCCATTCTCTCATATCCGGCCATTGTTTGGGAGTTTAACGTTCTCACAATGACTGAAGTCATATAGGGACAGGTTCCTATGGGGACAGCGCAGAAAGGAAATGGAACAAATAAGAGATATAAATTCTTAGTTCCTTTAATTGGTGCTGCAGATCATTGTTGGTTTCTGCAATGTCTTCTACGCAAAAGAAACAGATGAAAACCCCCAATTGGTTGCCTTTTATGATAACACGCAATAGGATGCAGATGGCCCATTCTTCCAAGAATCTTTTGTGATAGACAGTTTAAGCTTACTAATCTGAAGATGAAATTATCGAGATAATCTAGAGTAGACGTGTTAGTACCCCGAACGAAAGGACTCCGTACAATATAATATAATATCTGCGCAAGGTCGAATAGGATTTATAGTCAATGGAGACTTTTTGTCTGATGAAACCTGTAACAAAAGCATGGAGGCGTAACGTTATGAGATTCGATGTAAGGTACGCGATGCGAAATTAATTTAACATTTATGTTAACCTTCGCTTTTCTCGGCCAATACGACCTAAATTTCGCCTCTCAATTACAACTGTTCGCACGTGTGGTGAAATGTGACATTTTAAACACCAGAAAACAATTTAAAACCAAAGCATTTTCGATCCTAGGCTCTTGATGTTTTAAACTTCTGATCATTCCATCGAGCGATAATGGAGTAATACCCGAACCTTCCATCCCCGATTCATAATACTTAAAACGGAATTAGCTCTTCGATCAATCCTATAACCTTATATAGTCCAACTGAGACTCATCATTTCCAATCGTCACATGTGTTAGTTACAATATCATCAATACAAATTTGTTTCTGCAACATAACTTCATTGCGTTTTCATACAGACTACCCAAACGGCTTCTGATATTACGTTTTGGCGCGGTCAATATTTTATTGGTTACTGATATTTCTTGAGGTCGACATTCATCATTTAAAAAACAAATGAGAAAAGAATCGATTAATATTATCAATCCTACATCCCAACATTAGAGATATGTATCTGTTGTTGTTAATATCGCGAAATCAAATTCTCAAATGTCTACTAATTGAAAAAAAAACACGAATCAGGTTGCCTCCTAAAATTTAATCATTAACGCGATATACAATTTGTCACCTGGATCGCGGAACCACAATCAAGGAATAGCCAGAATGAAAATGATTAGAAATGTTGCAGTAAAAACGTCACATGTTTGTGATGGCACAAGCCAGACTGTTAATTTGCATAATTTCGTTATGTCGATATCTAACGTCTGGTTTTATTTCTTTACAACATTCTGTTGTGGTTTTGCGATATAGGAAATATAGTAACGATACTTTAAGTGTGTTTTCTTCGTCGTGTTATAAAGGGCGAAATAACAGTAATTATCGTCTTTGATCTTTCGTGTGATGCATAGCGAAGGCACGATATTTATTTCTATTTCGAAGCGAACAAGAGAGATTAGCCTCCTTTTTTCTGTCGTTCCGTAACAAATTTGTTTGTTTGCTTGTTGGGGGTTAAACGTACTTGGAAAAGCTTTGTCCATGTGGAGACTGGTGCCTATGGAAATAACGCCGAAACGAAAGGGTAAGGAAATGAGAAAAGACAGCAACGATCTGAAGTATTGTAATGGGGGCAGTAGATCAATCCTTGTATCTTCATTGGCCCTTAAACAGACGCCGCAGAACAAACAAACCTACAGGAGACCCACGTGAGCCGCACCTTACAACATACAGCCTTAAACCTTGACTGGGAAATCAGAAGGCGACGGAACTACATGGCGGTCGCTGGTGCAGTGGATTTCGCACTTACCTTTGAAATAACTTCACAATTGTTGTAAAATAAATAAATTTTATATTTATAAGGAACTACAAACAGAAACAATATAGAGAAAATTGCAGTATCTCACCAATCAGCTGCCATACAAATAGCCACCATATTTGGCCACCATTGGTTTTGGTCTAGCTCCAATACGCTGTTTCAGATCATTCACATACATAAGTGTTTACGTACGGGTGTCATCAGTAAAATACGCGGCAGGGGACGCAACAAAAGCGGAACATTATTGCAGAGAGCGAACAGGTCATTGTTCTCTCGATACAGTCCTTGTGGTATCTCCGTAGATATCTCAGTAGATGGGATTATAATGGTATCTTAAGTGATATATGTTTAGTAGTATACAATAGATATAGTCCTTCAATTGAGAAACAGACACTAAGATTTCCGAAATACCTGTTCTTTTTCAAAGTTTTCCTTTTCTTTTTCGAGGGGAGTATGTAAATATTTCCTTTGTTCACATTTTGCCCTAGTTTTGGTTTTGTTGATACTTCGGTATTCTCTTGCTGTTCCTCTCAGAATCAAGTAGGTATAGTTCCGATGCTATTGTTCTCGTTACAATTACTTATCTCACTATATATAGTCTCCGTTTCTCGTCATAAACATATATCTTTCTCTGGGTATCTCGATAGATATACTGTTATATTATTTTTATTTTTCGGTTTTACTTTATTGGAATCTCAATATATAAACGTTGTCGTGATATATCAATAAATATAGTTATCGTGGTATATCGATGGTATCTCAAAAGATGTAGTTCTAGTGGTATTTTAGTAGATATTGTTCGATTGGTATCTCGATAGATCTTGTTCTCGTGTTATCTCGATAGATCTCGTTCTCGTGTTATCTCGATAGATCTTGTTCTTGTGTTATCTGGATGAATCTTGTTCTCGTGTTATTTCGATAGATCTTGCTCTTGTGTTATCTCGATAGATCTCGCACTCGTGTTATCTTGCTACATCTATTTCTCGTTATCTCGGTAGATGAAATGATCGTGGTATGTCGATACATGTCTAAATATCTCGATATGTATTGTACTCGGGTTATTTAGGCTACCGTAGTTTGTTAATTGCATTTTGGAAAACGATTCAATGTATGAGAATCACGCCTCGGTATATAGAGCTAACACAGCAATGAAGGCCAGGCAGTCAACCCAACCAGATTGAGCCGAATTTATCTGAATTTGTACTGAAACAGCAGACCGAATTTGCAGCCGCCCTTATTTCAATTGAATGCCTGGATCCCAACGTCTTGGTATTGTCATTCATCACTACAAGAACACTAATGGTGTAGACACGTTAAAGGTTCATTGTTATCTGTTATATTTTCTTTCAATAGTTTAACAGACTTTTGTTAACGAAGTTACATTTGTAGGACAAATAGGGATAACGATTCGATTTGAGGGAATAGAATTAAAAGAATATTTCGACCACTTCTCGGCCTAAAAGGAGACTGACCAGCTCTAACAACAAGATTGTTTACTCTCACCCATAGTATTGTTTCAACGTTGATGTTTTGGATAAAAAGTCTATTTCTGGAACAACTCGTCACAACAGAAGGACACCATCCATACGCACGTGCTTGCATTTACAAATCAGCGCGGTCATACACGTCATAGGAGTCAAGATCCTTATTTTGGCTTCTAAAAAAAGATCAATTATTTTTACCTAGCTCAAGAAAGGCCAATATACCGCCACCTGTTGTGAAGAACTCGGATGTTATGTCTTCAAGATAGACTCGTGTTAATCCCATAGATGAAAGAAAAGGGAATGTGATGCTGCTATGGTGCTACATATATAGCTAACTAATGTATTTTTGCTTGCAACAATAGACATTCAGCACATTTCAAATCAGTATTGACAATTTCGTCAACGTGGCCAGAAAACACATAACGTTACATATATAAACACACTGATCAACTTTGCGGTTAATCAATATGTGTGTGCTTCAACGTTTATGTGTATTTTATTGATTTGATGTATTTACTATTAATTGATTGGTCTGGTCGTATGACGCAGTGGTTATCACACTAAAACTTCTGCCAAAACGAACACGGTACGATTTCCCGATCGCGTCACCTGCCCGATCACGTGGTTTGCTCCGGGTAATCCGGTTTCCTCCAACATAAACACCCCCTGAGTTTACCAAACAAGTTTAGTTTATATTTTATATGTAATAAATTATTGATTGGTTATGTTCTTTATCTTATTGATAGATTGTTTGTTAAAACTCAGTGTTTGTGCCATTGATTGCTTCATTGATATATTGATTTTCCGTTTCAGAGATACTAATTTGTTTTTACTTTTATTACCGGAATCAAATAATCCTAAATCCTCGATATCCAGTCACTGTACGAATCCTCGCTATCCAGATGGAGAATGCTTCACTGTACGAATCATCGCTATCCAGATAGAGAATGTTTCACTGTACGAATCCTCGCTAACCAGATAGAGAATGTTTCACTGTACGAATCCTCGCGATCCCGATAGAGAATGTTTCACTGTACGAATCCTCGCGATCCCGATAGAGAATGTTTCACTGTACGAATCCTCGCGATCCCGATAGAGAATGTTTCACTGTACGAATCCTCGATATCCAGATGGAGAATGCTTCACTGAACGAATCCTCGCTATCCAGATGGAGAATGTTTCACTGTACGAATCCTCGCTAACCAGATAGAGAATGTTTCACTGTACGAATCCTCGCTAACCAGATAGAGAATGTTTCACTGTACGAATCCTCGCGATCCCGATAGAGAATGTTTCACTGTACGAATCCTCGATATCCAGATGGAGAATGCTTCACTGAACGAATCCTCGCTATCCAGATGGAGAATGTTTCACTGTACGAATCCTCGCGATCCAGATAGAGAATGTTTCACTGTACGCTCAGTGTTTGTGCCATTGATTGCTTCATTGATATATTGATTTTCCGTTTCAGAGATACTAATTTGTTTTTACTTTTATTACCTGAATCAAATAATCCTAAATCCTCGATATCCAGTCGCTGTACGAATCCTCGCTATCCAGATGGAGAATGTTTCACTGTACGAATCCTCGCTAACCAGATAGAGAATGTTTCACTGTACGAATCCTCGCGATCCCGATAGAGAATGTTTCACTGTACGAATCCTCGATATCCAGATGGAGAATGCTTCACTGAACGAATCCTCGCTATCCAGATGGAGAATGTTTCACTGTACGAATCCTCGCTAACCAGATAGAGAATGTTTCACTGTACGAATCCTCGGTATCCAGATAGAGAATGTTTCACTGTATGAATCATCGCTATCCAGATGGAGAATGCTTCACTGAACGAATCCTCGCTATCCAGATGGAGAATGCTTCACTGAACGAATCCTCGCTATCCAGATGGAGAATGTTTCATTGTACGAATCCTCGCTATCCAGATGGAGGATGCTTCACTGTACGAATCCTCTCTATCCAGATGGAGAATGCTTCACTGTGCGAATCCTCGCTATCCAGATGGAGAATGTTTCACTGTACGAATCATCGCTATCCAGATGGGGAATGCTTCACTGTACGAATCCTCGCTCTCAAGATGGAGACGGCTTCACTGAACAAATCCTCGCTATCCAGATGGAGAATGCTTCACTGAACGAATCCTCGCTATCCAGATGGAGAATGTTTCATTGTACGAATCCTCGCTATCCAGATGGAGAATGTTTCATTGTACGAATCCTCGCTATCCAGATGGAGGATGCTTCACTGTACGAATCCTCTCTATCCAGATGGAGAATGCTTCACTGTGCGAATCCTCGCTATCCAGATGGAGAATGTTTCACTGTACGAATCCTCGATATCCAGATGGAGAATGCTTCACTGAACGAATCCTCGCTATCCAGATGGAGAATGTTTCACTGTACGAATCCTCGCTAACCAGATAGAGAATGTTTCACTGTACGAATCCTCGCGATCCAGATAGAGAATGTTTCACTGTACGAATCCTCGGTATCCAGATAGAGAATGTTTCACTGTACGCTCAGTGTTTGTGCCATTGATTGCTTCATTGATATATTGATTTTCCGTTTCAGAGATACTAATTTGTTTTTCCTTTTATTACCGGAATCAAATAATCCTAAATCCTCGATATCCAGTCACTGTACGAATCCTCGCTATCCAGATGGAGAATACTTCACTGTGGAACCAGCCGCCTTAAAACATGTTAAAGGTGTGGATGTCTTCAATATCAGAAGATTTGAATATCAAAGACATGAAAACAGACAAATGCATTTATTTTCCATTTGTATTTGGTAAAGTTACATAGTATCTATGTAACACAGTGGTATACACAGTAGCCGTTGTTGGTATGATGGTGGAATAATGTGCTGGGTGCCTTCGTCATGGTATTTCAGTGAGGTTGCACTCTAATGTCGGCATCAGATCTGTCCTGTCGTTAGGCGGCGAAAACACCGACATACCGCCTCCAACACAGGCATACATTAACACATGGAGCCACGTCCTTAAATAACCTTAGCTGTTAACAGGACGCTAAACAGTCCAAAACAGGCATTCAAAAAATCGTCGAGACACTATCGTTATAAAATGAGTGTTTTGTACCGTTTCAGTCAGAGTGTTACTTGCACTTACTCTCAAAGGGAGTCTCGATTACCAGTAAAGGAACTGGAGAGTAGTTGGTAACTGGAGAGTAGTTGGTAACTGGAGAGTAGTTGGTAACTGGAGAGTAGTTGGTAACCGGGTCATCGCTATGCATGATTGTTGACTTCCGTTTCGTTTGAGGATTTTCTGTCAAAGTGATCGGCGGTGTCTCCTGAAGCACCCGTCTTCATATGTGGAGTTAACGACCGTATGTCTTGGGTAGCGCAGTTGATAGAGAACCGAAGTACCAAGAGAAAACCCACTTGGTCGGGCAGGTTCCCAATACCCTTTCACGTCTGATCGGGAAATTGAACCCCGGCCGCAATGGATAAAGGCGCCGCAAATGTGCTATCTTTTGTGCCACCTGACCATTTTCACTTGTATTGCAACTCGACTTTATGTTCTAAAATATTATTTAAGAAAACTTATACCGTATCTTTTCAGTTAATGTACAGTGAATTGCAGAGGTAATTCGATCGATCTTTCAGGCGTGTTTGTGAAATATGCCGCCGACACACGAAATACGTGCCTGTCTCGTTCACTTGTCTCGAAACGACGTGGATAATTAACTTTTTAGGGGGAATAGGAAATAGCCGGTGATACCTAAAATGGATATCGACATTATGTGTTGGGGACTGTTACCGTTAGGGTGAAACAATTACTTTGTCGACCCTCTAACATGCAATGCAGTGATTTTGTACACAGTATACATTATCTGGTTCTTTTTCGGCAGTTGGGTCAATAACGGCTGCGAAGACACAGCTACAATTGTACGCTAAAACGCAAAGACACTAATTTTAGGGGTTTGGAAACGCCGGTAACATTTTGTTAACGATAAAAAGGCAGGTGAAGCTACATTTATCTTCTTCCGAGCACAGGGACATGTAAGTTTGTGTTTGAGAATACTCCTGTTTTTGTAGGTAGTAATACTTGACGATTTAGAGAAACATTATCATAATAGTGACTACGAATCAAATTTCAATTAATTCCCTATCCATGAACAAACAGATTGACGAGGAACGTAGTATTTCCCCTCATCCCCTCTTACGCATGTGTATAACAGCTTTTCTCCTCGTTTCCAGGTATATAGCATTTCTGTTAGCTCCCAGGTATAGAATCACGCATTCCTTCCTCGTTTCCACGTATATAACGTCTTCAAACCTCGTCCCCAGGTAAAAAGCATCTTCCATTCTCGGTCCCAGTTACATGACATCTTCTTTCCTCGTTCCCAGGTACATAACATCTTTTAACCTTGTTCCCAGGTACATAACATCTTTAAAACTTGTTCCCAGCTTCATAACATCTTCCATTTTTGTTCCCATGAACAAATCATCTTCTCGTTCCCTGGTACATAACATCTTCCATCCTCGTTTCCACGAGAACTAAGGTTTCTTAATTGTCGTCTTTTCCGGGCGAAAGACGAAACAACGAAATGGCACAAATCAGCCACCGTTCCAGGAACACAGCAACTTCCATCCTTGTTCCCAGTTACATAACATCTCATTTCTTGTTCCCAAGCTTCATCTACTCGTTTCCAGGTACATACCATCTTCCATCTTCGTTTCCAGATACATATAGCATCTTCCATCCTTGTTCCCAGGTACATAACATCTCATTTCTCGTTCCAAAGCTTCACACAGAATCTTCCTACCAGATGAATTGATTTCTCCTTTATTTTGCTTTGCGTTTTCTCCGATAAAAACCAAGACAAATTCACCATTATACGGGGAAAAACCACTAGAAATCAATAGCAACGATTGATACAATTTCGCCTTACCCGATTTAAAGACCATTTCCCCGATAATTACGTAATTAGTGCATCCATCAATGCTTTGGACATTGTGATCCAAATTAATGACTAATTACGTAAGCGTCTAGGCTGCAGACATCATTCTGACCTTTATCTACAGGAAATAGGCCACAACTGGATAACCGTAACCTAATTCTCACAACGATAATTCCTCACCATGGAAATATACCAGCCCATGTCTTTGTCCGCGATGTGATGGAGTCACAATACCGTTTGCAAATGTTTGCTGCATTTCTATGTGAGAGTTTGTGTGTATTATACAGTGTTCTCTAGAAATATTTGTCGGGTTGACCTGCATTCAGGGTTATGTGCATGTCCTCTTAGTCACAGACACAGAAAAAACGCCCAATTCTGGAAGGGTCCCACAATAGTAGCCTCTCAAGACACACATGTGATGGGGTACATCAGGTGTACTCTTATTTTCTTCAGAGACGTATATGTTACATATATACGTCTCTGCTTTCTCCAATGTTTCCCTTAACAGAAAGCATGGAATGAATCGCCCCCGAATCTGTAAGATAAATACAAAACGAAGCTTTTTGTTTGTTATGTGTTTTACGCGTGTCTTTTTTACTAGACCAGAACAAATATTTGTTTGCAGTTTATTGTTTATTTACAACAGACCAGAAGACGATTTTTGTTTTGGGTTTTTGATTGTTTGTTTTTGAACATAGATATAATCTAAACCGTTAATATTAGAAGCGCAGTATTTGTGTAATACTACAATGTTGAACCCACGTTTCCACCAATCGAAACCTTTCTGTTAACCACATTCTCTTAAATTTCTTGATATATGATTCATTGCGTACTAGACGATCTTTTAAAATATGTTTTTTTTTTTTATCTCGAGTAGAGATATAATCTGAGATTTCCGGCTGATTTCGAGCCATAGCAAAAAGTTAATATAGCATTCGTTAGCTAATAACATATCTGTCGACATTTCAACGATAATCAATCTGTATATGGTAATCCCTCGTGTATACAGTGTTCAGCGCATCGGCAGGCGCCTCAACAGGCGCCCCACAGCGCTATCCATCCGTCATCATCACCGCGCATATCGGTGTCGAAATAACTACTAAAATAATCCCGTTTTGTGTCCTCGCATCCATACATCCATCTAAAATAGCGGCATTTATTGATCGTACGACTTTTAAAAGCAGTATGTTTCAGTGTCGCCCCCGTGCGAAAAACTGTTAGATGCCTTCCGTTGTGTTGTTACATAAAGGCATAACGAGAGTCTACATAACCTATAAAAGCAGAGACAGAACAACACAAACAAATGTCGCTTACACATATACGCTTTCTCGTCTGTTGGTAGTAATACAAAAGGATGAAAGGTGATGTAAAATAAGTATAAAGTTTGGGAGTAACATGCTTTAAATGACACATTTCAGTCAGGTTTCATCATAAGGCCAATAATGATAACAGTCACTGGAAGTTAGCGTTGCCATGTATAGAGGATATTTAATTGTTTTCCACTGGCAACTGTTTATATTTCACAAATATGGCAGAAAACAAATAGTTTTCACTAGTGCGATGAACTAGTGAAAATATCAATATGTTCTGCCAAACAAGAGAAATAAATAGGATGCTCAACGGAATTTTTCTATTCAACGTAACCTTTGAAGACATAATATTGTAATGACGTCACGCTTGACAACAAGGCTGCGCGCCGTTTTGAATGTGCTACTCAACACAATTCTACCGTTCTATGCTAATATCAGCAAAAGTCTGTATAGTTTGATAAATGCCTTATTGTTTATAGCAATGAGATACTAATATAAGACAACACGTTATTCTACCGTCACTTAATCTGAGAATGATTGGTTTGGTTTGATTTGATATTGTTTAACATCCTATTAACAGCTAAGGTCATTTAAGGACGTACCTCCATGTGTGTTGTGTATGCGTTCTTGTGCGTGTGTGTGCCGGTACAGGGTATGTTGGTGTAATTACCTATTTGTGATAGCGTGGATTTGAGACTTTAGAGTACAATCTCACTGAAACACCATGCCGAAGGCTCCCAGCACAGCATGTAAGCAAAGCATAACAACTACCATTTTTAAGGACTTTGGTATGTCTTAGCCTGGGGACAGAACCCATTGCCTTCCTCAACTAGGCGAACGCTCAAACAATAAAGCCAAAAGTGAGGTATTACCAAGCAAATGATCAGAAAACCTTCGGATAGAATGAAGAGTAGAAAGTACCTTTCTCCTCATTTGAAATCTGTCTTAGTGTAAAAAATGTCAGCTTTATCAAATTGGTGGTATTGGATATCTCACTGGCAAAAAAGTAATAAACATATCTTACATTGGAGTCAATGTTAAATCGGTTACTGATGGGAATCAATTCTGTACAAGCCAATATAAATTACCGACACACCAGCCAATGCTAATCAGCGATCTATCAATGTGCCTATAGGAGTCATACATTTTCTAGCCAATCGAAATAAACGTTGTATTAGCCAGCCAATGATAAATAACGATCTGTCGGCTAATGGGAGTGGACGATTTGCCACTTAATGTGAATCGACGATGTAGGGTTTAACAGTATACGAACCACTGAGAATGTTCGATGTATCGGCTAATGGGAATACTAGGTGAACCGACTAATGGGCAGCGGTGGTTTACCAACAATCAAGAATCAATGACTGTTTCAGAAAATCCATCCAATCACCGTCAACGTTTCATCAGCCAATGAGAGTCAAAGATGTACTTCCCAATGGGCGTTTTCGCGTATCAACCAACGGTTTCAATGATGTACACAAAAGTGTCATTATCAGTTAAAAAAACGCAACATGCTTAAAGCATGTTCTTTATTACTTGTAATGAAACCATAACAAAATAGCCCCTCAAACGACCCCCATAGTCGCAATGATGTATCAGAAAAGATCGCAATAATTCACCTTACACTAAATCGGACATTATCTTATTTTCGAATAATCAGGAGCCATCACAAGGCGGCCATTTTATTGAATAAAAAACTCCATGTCATAATAGTTTTTGTAGTGAAATTATACATTTTTGATATCTAAATTTCAGTCAATCAGAAGCCTCCTTTGGGAGGCCGTTCTATCCATAAAAAAAGCATGCGGCAGTAGTGTTCATAGTGACATTATAAATATCTATATATTAAATTTCAACAATATTGGCCAACAGCTGAACAGAAACCGATGCATGGTTGCCGATTTGTCGTAAAAGTCAATTATTCTATTCACAATTAGAGATTGTTCTTTAAATATCTCTTTCGCAAACTTTCATTACAACCTACAACATAGAGCAAAAATAGACCCCAATTTATCTCAGCCAATCAGAAGCCACAGTAGCCATGTTTGATGACTGTTTGGAAAACGACATGTCAAATTCACATCATTTACACATGAGCCCCGGTACACATGAGAACTTTCGTAAGTGCCTGGTAATAAGTTTTTGAGAAACGCGTTTGACAAAATTTGGCGGAATCGGAAAAAAGGGAATTAAAACAATTAAGTCACTCGCTTCGTTTATAGAACCTAGCTACTTTTTTTACGAAATACTGCTAAGGTGTATGAAATATATTCTTATTTTTTCGTATTAACAGACTTTTATGGAATAATAATATTCTTAAAGACAAAATCCCTCATGTTGCTACATACAAATGTAGCAAAGGATGAAGCTGGCCAGCGTTTGAAAAATTTAGAAAATATTATTACAGTACGTATTTTGTTTAGTTCTGATTATTTGTATTCTCTGCGCATGCGTTCATTTTTATATATGAAATTGTTCGTGAACCATGGCGCACGTGCTGATTGTGGTAATAGAATTGATAAAGAGGGGGCGGCAACCAAACGTGTACTTTACCAGGTAATTGGTAGACATAGGATGGCGCTCACGGATTCCGCATCAGTCATTTAGAACGCGGATCCCAATCATTTGCATAATCTCTAATTCAGAGGCAGCAATCATCATTAAGCCACTATAACTAGCAGAATTACCATAATGTTGTCAGGGAAATTACTTAGAGTTAACCCTTTTTTTTTTTAAATCGAAGAGGTATTGCTAATTTTCTTTTTTAAACATTGAAATGCTCGAGACCAGAATTCCTTACATCACATTTAGTGATATGCTGTGTCTCATTCTTTTGTCATGTACACGGTTACAATAAAGAACATTGATTTACCTTTAATCTCTTATATTTCGGCAGATATATTTTAGTGTCACTGCGACAGAGATCAATCGGGAAATCAAATATATTACAAGTATATCTTCAGACGCACTAACATAGAACTTGAGGCTATGTATTCCGACACGACACTTCAAAAATCTAGGTTATGTTTCTTTACGAAAATACGAGTTACATAAAAAGGGAAGGGCGAAGTATATTGTTGCCTTTGCGCAGCGTCCGTAGCCCATCCGCCCGTCCCCTAGCGTTTTCCTTCAACTGTTGAAAGGGTTTAAAGTTAAATATTGCACGGATAAGCCCACCTTAAGCACATATGAAGGGATTTAATTAGTAATTTGGCATAGAGCGTCCCTCGGCTAAGGGAATTTGTATGAATGAAGGACGGGGTCAAATAATAAGCTTAGTATCATTTATGTATATCTTTTTCTTGTGCATCTCATATCCGAGAGGTCTGCCCTGTTCTTTGATTTACTGAGACATTTTCTAAATCTTAAATTCAATCATGTGGATTTTGACAACAAAAAATCATGTTCTAACCCGAGTGTTGTTATTTTTAGAACGAGTTCACAATCAAAGAGGCTACTCTATTTCCTTATCGGCTGAGATATTATCAGCTTCTTTTCGATCAGGCCAATACTGACATTTTGTAGATTTGATCTACATTAAATAGTAGGTATCTTCGATAACGCAGAAGACGCTTTCCCTTTTAGAACACCTGGTCTTATTCTGCTTGTACTTTGTCAGGGGTCTCCATGTAAAAATCTCATTTGTTTGCATTTTCATTAGTTTTATCGTTTTGAGTTTGAAGTGCGATGTTGTTGACTTTTCGGACTCAGTGTTACATGTAGCTCCTAGGCCTATTACTGAACGGGTGCTGCTATTTTCGGGACTTATTCTAAATACATTTTTTTTTGCTACAGACGTGAGAATATTATACTGTTTGTATTGGATTGTATTTAATTTTGTATGACATTAAACCGTTTGTATGCTACATGATAATACAATTTTCATTTGCTTTCTACCGTTGGTAGATGCACTACATCAAAATACATTTATTTGTTTAAATGCTTCGAAACCAATCTTTTAAGTCATTTTTAGAAAAGTGCGTTTTCGATCAATAAGTTCTCTAAAGCAAATTATTTTTTACAATTTTTCAATTAACAATACCATATATAGACATGAGATATATTAACCATACCATATACGGACCAGCCTTTGAGGCGCCCCAATTCTCCCGAAACGGTGTTCAAGTTGTCTGTCACCATGTGTTTTGGTGCTCAGAGAAGCACGCCAGTTTTCCCCACTTGTGCTGAGTGTTTGTCTCTTGATCCTGTGCTTTAAGCATCATCAGCTTAATGGCAAATTATGTCAAGTTGTAAAATTGCTTTTACCATCTAAAAAGATATGTAAAATATAGATTGACATGAACTTGTTTATCCTGTTTTTGTCCTATAGAAAATCAGTTGGAATTAAAACTTGTTTTAAGTTTTATTCTAATAATAAAAGCAGTGATGCAAGTTGTACAAGCTAAGCTGACAATGCTAGTCGATGTTTGGAAATCGGTCGTTGTCACATTTTACTTGTAAACACAAATACTGTTTGGCTGGGTGATGCTATCAGTGTCACAGAAAACGAATGTCGGCTTGTATCGCCGATACAAACGTTATTTATGAGTGGATGTATAATGTGCGTGAAGGTTGTACGTACAGATGTTCCACAGCTTCCCCGGGGACAAGCGAACGGTCTGCAGCGCCATCACACTGTCCAAGGGTACACAGTATTCTTTGAGTATGAGCGCCTCGTGAGCAAGAAGGTTTGGTTAAGTGGTTTGGAAGTACATACCCGTCTGTTATACATGGCGAAGCGTAGCAACAACTAATGTTGCCTACTTTTGTCTCACAATAGTTATGCCTCACCGATATAATAGCGTATCTTATTAGATAGAGTTGATCACATATCGGGGAAACAATTGTCGTATAATCTTACGCGCTCGAGTTTTTCCGATTTTATTTCCTTAAATTTAGAAACCTCAAGAAAACAAATGAGTTTCATGTGACTCAAGCAGACGTCAATAACGGCACAAGAGTCTGATCATCTTTAGTGTTGCGTAATTGTTCTATTCTAGTTTAATAAAAGTTGAATTTCCCTTGTAGTAGGGAAACTCGGGCGAATTATCTCTGGGATACAAATGTTTCTATAAAACAAGTGCAAATACGGTGACGACAGCCAGTTTATTGTTACACTATTGTTTATTGAAACACTATTGTTTATTTAAGCACTAATATTTATTGAAACACTATTGTTTATTGAAACACTATTATTATTGTAACACACATTTTTTGAGAAAGTGTGTGACCAATTTGTACTTTCAATTTAAATGTATTTTGTTCTCAAATGTAATGCATAAGCAACTTATCAATGCTTTCTCCAAATATATACACCAGCTGAAAATGCTGTAGAAAATGCATTATTTACCTACAAACACAGGACATACTAATAGCGACAGTTGAGAAGATATCTTTTCCTATCCTTTCTTTAAACCTGTTCTTGATAATTATTCTTCGTAATATATCCATTTGCAACAAATTGATTTGGCTATATTTCAGAACGTTCGCCACAAGCAAGTATTTTGCATTCAAACAAACATTTTCATAACTCGCCTATATCATGTTACACAGTAAAAAGACTAGTGGAAAACACTAAAAACAGTATATGGCTTTAAATATCTCACAATTCTTCCATATTATTGACAAAACTAGAATTCTTAATAAATTATCACCAAAACAATAAATTGAGTTTAAGCACAATTTAAATACCATGTCCAACACACAAACATGCGTTGTACACATGGAGGAACGTCCTTAAATGACCTTAGCTTTTAATAGAACATTTAACCAAATAAACCTAACAAGACAACAAGCAAATAGAAGTTGTTGCTGTATTTGACATATATCGGAAATAATTTAAACACTAATAATTGGGTTTGCATACAGTAAGCGCGGTATATTTCAACGTGCGATGACTATTTCCGTCCCTATTCCAGCCCATGCCAAGCCATAAAGTCTCCGAAACATCCCATATTTCAGCGAGATTTGCCATACTGGCGTGAGGGACTTTTGTGTTTGTTTTCGCTTCGATAACAGGTACTTCACAACCAGCATAGTCGATTTTAGTGATACTGCAAATTATGTATTTTATTAATTGGATTTCCTTTGGTCAATATTGTCTATGAAACAACTCGATTCAAGTGTGCCAAAGACACTGACGTCACAAATTATTCCTAATCACGCACCTGTACTGATATTTAACGTACATTTTGTACATAAATCTTCAAGATAGGCTCTAACGGCTGCGTTTTATAAATATTTGATTTTGGTTAGTTTGATATGACACTTAGTGAAGTACAGGAGGATTTTTCGAAGAATTCACGAATTTTAATCATACAAACATATCAAAAAGTATTGTTAATATGGCTGATACTCCCTGATATGGGTGATACTCCCTGATATGGGTGTAACTCCTTGTTATGGTTGATACTCCCTGTTATGGCTGATACTCCTTGTTATGGCTGATACTCCCTGTTATGGCTGATACTCCTTGTTATGGCTGATACTCCTTGTTATGACTGATACTCATTGTTATGGCTGATACTCCCTGTTATGGCTGATACTCATTGATATGGGTGTTACTCCGTGTTATGACTGATACTCCTTGTTATGACTGATACTCCTTGTTATGACTGATATTCCTTGTTATGACTGATACTCCCTGTTATGGCTGATACTCCTTGTTATGGTTGATACTCCCTGTTATGGCTGATACTCCCCGTTATTGTTGATACTCCCTGTTATGGCTGATACTCCTTGTTATGGGAGATACTCCTTGTTATGGCTGATACTCCTTGTTATGGCTGATACTCATTGTTATGGCTGATACTCCTTGTTATGACTGATACTCATTGTTATGGTTGATACTCCTTGTTATGACTGATACTCCCTGTTATGGCTGATACTCCCTGTTATGGCTGATACTTCTTGTTAGTTATGGCTGATACTCCTTGTTATGACTGATACTCATTGTTATGGTTGATGCTCCTTGTTATGACTGATACTCCTTGTTATGACTGATACTCCCTGTTATGGTTGATACTCCTTGTTATGGCTGATACTCCTTGTTATGGTTGATACTCCCAGTTATGACTGATACTCCTTGTTATGACTGATATTCCTTGTTATGACTGATACTCATTGTTATGGCTGATACTCCCTGTTATGGCTGATACTTCTTGTTAGTTATGGCTGATACTCCTTGTTATGACTGATACTTCTTGTTATGGCTGATACTCCTTGTTATGGCTGATTCTCCTTGTTATGGCTGATACTCCCTGTTATGGCTGATACTCATTGATATGGGTGGTACTCCCTGTTATGACTGATACTCCTTGTTATGGCTGATACTCCTTGTTATGGTTGATACTCCCTGTTATGGCCGATACTGCTTGTTATGGCCGATACTTCTTGTTATGGTTGATACTCCTTGTTATGGCTGACACTTCTTGTTATGTGTTACTCCGTGTTATGACTGATACTCCTTGTTATGACTGATACTCATTGTTATGGTTGATACTCCTTGTTATGACTGATACTCCCTGTTATGGTTGATATTCCCTGTTATGGCTGATACTCCTTGTTATGGCTGATACTCCTTGTTATGGTTGATACTCCCTGTTATGGCCGATACTGCTTGTTATGGCCGATACTTCTTGTTATGGTTGATACTCCTTGTTATGACTGACACTTCTTGTTATGGCCGATACTCCTTGTTATGGCCAATACTCCTTGTTACAATGTATGGCTGATACTCCCTGTTATGGCTGATACTCATTGATATGGGTGGTACTCCCTGTTATGACTGATACTCCTTGTTATGACTGATATACCTTGTTATGACTGATACTCATTGTTATGGCTGATACTCCCTGTTATGGCTGATACTCATTGATATGGGTGGTACTCCCTGTTATGACTGATACTCCTTGTTATGGCTGATACTCCCTGTTATGCCTGATACTCCTTGCTATGACTGATACTCCCTGTTATGGTTGATACTCCTTGTTATGGTTGATACTCCCTCTTATGGTTGATACTCCCTGTTATGGCTGATACTCCTTGTTATGACTGATACTCATTGTTATGGCTGATACTCCCTGTTATGGCTGATACTCCCTGTTATTGTTGATAGTCCCTGTTATGGCTGATACTCCTTGTTATGGTTGATACTCCCTGTAATGGCCAATACTTCTTGTTATGGCCGATACTTCTTGTTATGGTTGATACTCCTTGTTATGGCTGACACTTCTTGTTATGGCCGATACTCCTTGTTACAATGTATGGCTGATACTCCCTGTTATGGCTGATACTTCTTGTTATAGCTGATACTCCTTGTTATGACTGATACTCCTTGTTATGGCTGATACTCCTTGTTACAATGTATGGCTGATACTTTTTGTTATGGTTGATCCTCCCTGTTATGGCTGATACTCCTTGTTATGGCTGATACTCCTTGTTACAATGTATGGCTAATACTTCTTGTCATGGTTGATACTCCCTGTTATGGCTGATACTCGTTGTTACAATGTATGGCTGATACTCCCTGTTATGGCTGATACTCCTTGTTACAATGTATGGCTGATACTTATTGTCATGGTTGATATTCCCTGTTATGGCTGATATTCCCTGTTATGGCTGATACTCATTGTTATGACTGATACTCCTTGTTATGGCTGATACTCCTTGTTACAATGTATGGCTGATACTCCCTGTTATGGCTGATACTCCCTGTTATGGCTGATACGCCCTGTTATGGCTGATACTCCCTGTTATGGCTATTACTCATTGTTATGACTGATACTCCTTGTTATAGCTGATACTCCTTGTTATGTCTGATACTCATTGTTATGACTGATACTCCTTGTTATGGCTGATACTCCTTGTTATGGTTGATACTCCCTGTTATGGCCGATACTGCTTGTTATGGCCGATACTTCTTGTTATGGTTGATACTCCCTGTTATGGCTGATACTCCTTGTTATGGCTGATACTCCTTGTTATGGCTGACACTTCTTGTTATGGCTGATACTCCCTCTTATGGTTGATACTCCTTGTTATGGTTGATACTCATTGTTATGGTTGATACTCCCTCTTATGGTTGATACTCCTTGTTATGGCTGATACTCCTTGTTATGGTTGATACTCCTTGTTATGGCTGATACTCCTTGTTACAATGTATGGCTGATACTTCTTGTCATGGTTGATACTCTCTGTTATGGCTGATACTCCTTGTTATGGTTACTCCTTGTTATGGTTGATACTCCCTCTTATGGTTGATACTCCTTGTTATGGTTGATTCTCCCTGTAATGGCCAATACTTCTTGTTATGGCCGATACTTCTTGTTATGGTTGATACTCCCTGTTATATCCTCCCTGTTATGGTTGATACTCATTGTTATGGTTGATACTCCCTCTTATGGTTGATGCTCCTTGTTATGGCTGATACTCCTTGTTATGGCTGACACTTCTTGTTATGGCTGATACTCCCTCTTTTGGTTGATACTCCTTGTTATGGTTGATACTCATTGTTATGGTTGATACTCCCTCTTATGGTTGATGCTCCTTGTTATGGCTGATACTCCTTGTTATGCTTGATACTCCCTGTTATGGCCGATACTCCCTGTTATGGTTGATACTCCTTGTTATGGTTGATTCTCCCTGTAATGGCCAATACTTCTTGTTATGGCCGATACTTCTTGTTATGGTTGATACTCCTTGTTATGACTGATACTCCTTGTTATGGTTGATATTCCCTGTTATGGCTGATACTCCTTGTTATGGTTGAGACTCCCTGTAATGGCCAATACTTCTTGTTATGGCCGATACTTCTTGTTATGGCCGATACTTCTTGTTATGGTTGATACTCCCTTTTATGGCCGATACTGCTTGTTATGGCCGATACTTCTTGTTATGGTTGATACTCCCAGTTATGGCTGATACTCCTTGTTATGGCTTATACTCCTTGTTATGGACTCCTTGTTACAATGTATGGCTGATACTTCTTGTCATGGTCGATACTCCCTGTTATGGCTGATACTCCCTGGTATGGCTGATACTCCCTGTGATGGCTGATACTCCCTGTTATGGCGGATACTCCCTGTTATGGCTGATACTCCCTGGTATGGCTGATACTTCTTGTTATGGCTGATACTCCTTGTTATGTCTGATACTCATTGTTATGACTGATACTCCTTGTTATGACTGATACTCCCTGTTATGGCTGATACTTCTTGTTATGGTTGATACTCCCAGTTATGGCTGATACTCCTTGTTATGGCTGACACTTCTTGTTATGGCTGATACTCCCTCTTTTGGTTGATACTCCTTGTTATGGTTGATTCTCCCTGTTATGGCCGATACTTCTTGTTATGGTTGGTACTCCCTGTTATGGCCGATACTTCTTGTTATGGCCGATTCTTCTTGTTATGGTTGATACTCCCTGTTATATCCTCCCTGTTATGGTTGATACTCATTGTTATGGTTGATACTCCCTCTTATGGTTGATGCTCCTTGTTATGGTTGATACTCATTGTTGTGGCTGATACTCCTTGTTATGGCTGATGCTCCTTGTTACAATGTATGGCTGATACTTTTTGTCATGGTTGATACTCCCTGTTATGCCTGATCCTCCTTGTTACAATGTATGGCTGATACTTATTGTCATGGTTGATATTCCCTGTTATGGCTGATACTCCTTGTTACAATGTATGGCTGATACTTCTTGTCATGGTTGATACTCCCTGTTATGGCTGATACTCCTTGTTACAATGTATGGCTGATACTCCCTGTTATGGCTGATACTTCTTGTTATGGCCGATACTACTTGTTATGGTCGATACTCCTTTATGGCTGATACTCCTTGTTATGGCTGATACTCCTTGTTATGGCCGATACTCCTTGTTATGGTCGATACTCCTTGTTACAATGTATGGCTGATACTCCCTGTTATGACTGATACTCCTTGTTATGACTGATACTACTTGTTATGGCTGATACTCCCTGTTACAATGTATGGCTGATACTTTTTGTTATGGTTGATACTCCCTGTTATGGCTGATACTCCTTGTTATGACTGATACTCCCTGTTATGGCTGATACTGCTTGTTATGGCTGATACTCCTTGTTATGACTGATACTCCCTGTTATGGCTGATACTCCTTGTGGCTGATACTCCTTGTTATGGCTGATACTCCTTGTTACAATGTATGGCTGATACTTATTGTCATGGTTGATATTCCCTGTTATGGCTGATACTCCCTGTTATGGTTGATACTCCTTGTTATGGCTGATACTCATTGTTATGGCTGATACTCCTTGTTATGGCTTATACTCCTTGTTATGGCTGACACCTTGTTACAATGTATGGCTGATACTTTTTGTTATGGTTGATACTACCTGTTATGGTTGATACTCCTTGTTATGGCTGATACTCCCTCCTATGGCTGATACTCCTTGTTATGGCTGATACTCATTGATATGGGTGTTACTCATTGTTATGGCTGATACTCCTTGCTATCGAACATACTCCCTTGTTACAATGTATGGCTGATACTCCCTGTTATGGCTGATACTCATTGTTATGACTGATACTCCTTGTTATGGCTGATACTCATTGTTATGGCTGCTATTCCCTGTTCTGGCTGATACTCCCTGTTATGGTTGATATTCCCAGTTATGGCTGATACTCCCTGTGATGGTTGATACTCCTTGTTATGGCTGATACTCATCGTTATGGCTGATACTCATTGTTATGGCTGCTATTCCCTGTTCTGGCTGATACTCCCTGTTATGGTTGATATTCCCAGTTATGGCTGATACTCCCTGTGATGGTTGATACTCCTTGTTATGGCTGATACTCCCTGTTACAATGTATGGCTGATACTTTTTGTTATGGTTGATACTACCTGTTATGGTTGATACTCCTTGTTATGGCTGATACTCCCTGTTACAATGTATGGCTGATACTTTTTGTTATGGTTGATACTACCTGTTATGGTTGATACTCCTTGTTATGGCTGATACTCATTGTTACAATGTATGGCTGATACTTTTTGTTATGGTTGATACTCCCTGTTATGGCCGATACTGCTTGTTATGGCCGATACTTCTTGTTATGGTTGATACTCCCTGTTATGGCTGATACTCCCTACTATGGCTGATACTCCTTGTTATGGCTGATACTCCTTGTTATGGCTGATACTCCCTACTATGGCTGATACTCCCTGTTATGGCTTATACTCCTTGTTATGCCTGATACTCCTTGTTATGACTGATACTCCTTGTTATGGCTGATACTCATCGTTATGGCTGATACTCATTGTTATGGCTGATATTCATTGTTATGACTGATACTTCTGTTTATGGCTGATACTCCTTGTTATGGCTTATACTCCTTGTTATGGCTGATACTCCTTGTTATGGCTGATACTCCCTGTTATGGCTGATACTCCCTGTTATGCCTGCTACTCCTTGTTATGACTGATACTCCCTGTTATGGTTGATACTCCTTGTTATGGTTGATACTCCTTGTTATGGTTGATACTCCATGTTATGGCTGGTACTCCCTGTTATGGCTGATACTCCTTGTTATGGCTGATCCTCCCTGTTATGGCTGATACTCCCTGTTATGCCTGATACTCCTTGTTATGACTGATACACCTTGTTATGGCTGATACTCATCGTTATGGCTGATACTCCTTGTTATGGCTGATATTCATTGTTATGACTGATACTCCTTTTTATGGCTGATACTCCTTGTTATGGCTGATACTCCCTGTTATGACTGATACTCCTTGTTATGGCTGATACACCTTGTTATGACTGATACTCCCTGTTATGGCTGATACTCCTTGTTATGGCTGATACTCATTGTTATGGCTGATACTCATTGTTATTACTGATACTTCTGTTTATGGCTGATACTCCTTGTTATGGCTTATACTCCTTGTTATGGCTGATACTCCTTGTTATGGCTGATGCTCCTTGTTATGGCTGATGCTCCTTGTTATGGCTGATACTCATCGTTATGGCTGATACTCATTGTTATGGCTGATATTCATTGTTATGACTGATACTTCTGTTTATGGCTGATACTCCCTGTTATGGCTGGTACTCCTTGTTATGACTGATACTCATTGTTATGCCTGATACTCCTTGTTTTGACTGTTACTCCCTGTTATGGTTGATACTCCTTGTTATGGTTGATACTCCATGTTATGGCTGATACTCCCTGTTACAATGTATGGCTGATACTTTTTGTTATGGTTGATACTCCCTGTTATGGTTGATACTCCTTGTTATGGTTGATACTCCCTGTTATGGTTGATACTGCTTGTTATGGTTGATACTCCATGTTATGGCTGATACTCCCTGTTATAATACTAGCTGTGACATGCATTGGTGCTGATACTTTTTGTTATGGTTGATACTCCCTGTTATGGCTGATGCTCCTTGTTATGGCTGATACACCTTGTTATGACTGATACCCCCTGTTATGGCTGATACTCCTTGTTATGACTGATACTCCCTGTTATGCCTGATACTCCCTGTTATGGCTGATACTCATTGATATGGGTGTTACTCATTGTTATGACTGATACTCCCTGTTATGCCTGATACTCCCTGTTATGGCTGATACTCCTTGTTATGACTGATACTCCCTGTGATGACTGATACTCATTGATATGGGTGTTACTCATTGTTATGACTGATACTCCTTGTTATGGTTGATACTCCCTGTTATGGCTGATACTCCTTGTTATGACTGATACTCCTTGTTATGGCTGATACTCCTTGTTATGGCTGATACTCATTGATATGGGTGTTACTCATTGTTATGGCTGATACTCCTTGCTATCGAACATACTCCTTGCTATGGGTGAACCACCTTGCTTATCGTGACGTCAATTAATTAGAGATTATTTTTTTCCTGTGTATGTATTGAAACTATCGGAACCTTTAAACAGAAAAACAGGAAAAGGAAGTCAACTCGACAGTTCATAAGTCAATACCAATTATGAAGTAGCAATATTACATGCCCCGTAGATTAATAATGGATCCACTTACCACTGCCAAAAACTGTAACTTCGCTTTGAAGCACAACAGCTTTGATAAATTAAAACCACATCTCGCGGGACTTTTAGGGAAAACAATAAACAAAATATAATCAACAACAGTGTTTCTAAGTATAAAAATGCAGCTGGGTAGGACTCGGCTTCGAACCCTGTCCTTGAGCTACTACTGAAAGCCGAGGTCAAGTTTAACCTTTAAACAATCATTGTCGTGTTTGATTGTAGAGGGTATACATACCTAGTCGAAATTAAATGGTAACTGTCGTATTGACTTTGGATTCAGGATAATGTTACCGCAAGACAACACTACCACGATAATAATCCTACAAGCAGCATTTCCAAAAAATAGGTAGGCCCTTTGTGATGCTGTTGCAGCTGCTATAACTGTTGTTGTTGCTATTGGTTTTGTTTGTTTAAGTGTATCTAAGAAGTCATATTATTATTTATGTTATTTTCGTTCCGTTTGTTTTAGTGTCTCGCGTGAGTATGTCCTATTTTTGTTTTCGTTTCGTTTGTTTACAGACTCTAACACGTGATGTTTTCCTATCGACTATGTGAGTTCCACTTCCGGTCTTTTGTTTTGAATCTGTGACGAGATTTTATTCATAGTATAAAGCCATGATATCTACACAAATATAGCACAGTGATCTTCTTAGACTGATGAAAAAGTTACGTGACTTCTATAAATTGTATATAGGACAGGTTCGTCCATTGACGTGTATGACGCCATCGCTAGATTCCGTGTAAGGTAATAATTACGTCTTAATTAAAAACAGGAAACGGTAGGAGAATAGGGGTGATGTTCTTTTTCATCTAGACAGGTAGTATTTCAGCTAAAGGTTAGTCGGTAATGCCATTTCACCCAGTCACGAACCTCTTATGTTTACGGCTTTACCTATTTTAATCATTAAGCATGTTCTTCATGTATTTATAATTTTAAGGTCATGCAGGGCGCAGTAGTATAAAATCGAGAGAGAAGGAGACGCTTAAGTTTTAGAACAAATGTATATAGTGTATTTGCACTCCTTTACAAGACGTGAAAATGAAAACCCTGACATATTTCACCTTAGAGCTTAACTACTAATTAGGGTCTAAGTGATGGAAGGCAGATATGTAAGCTTTGCAAAACTATGTTAATGATATCCTGCTAAGACGTACAGAGAGAAATAAAACTTAACCATTGTTTAAAATTATGATAACGAGTTATATGTATATGATATTCACATCAGACCATCAGCCCCGTCCCATTTTACGGACTCGGACATTAGCTCATTCACCCATGATGAACTATTCCAACCTTTGCATTGGAAGAGTTTAAATGTGTCTTCGGGATTGAATAAGTTAGTTTAAAGAAATGTCTAAGCCTTAAGCTTTGTATATTGTTTTTTAACTCCAGAGAACCCCCTGCAGGTTTGGTAAAAGAATAGGCTTGCTGTTTTCCCCAACTGCATGTTTTAATAGGCGACCAATTTCGGACCCCAGCAGCAGGCGGTTTCTTTCTGTGTGTTCAACATAAGGGACATGGATGAAACAAACTGCTGCTCTGCTGCACCTATTGCAACACTTACGATCTATATCTTTTCTTTTCTCACTTCTTTACGCATTCTTAAGGCGGGATCTGCATTAGCACCCGGCGTCATATGAACTTAGCTGTAGGGCGGACGTTAAACACCAAACAGACTCAAAGGATACTTGTCATCGGAAAAGCCTTTGTTCGGGGACGTAAGTGAAATAGGACTCCTGTTTAACATGCACAGATTCTTTATACGGACAAAGCATTGTATCCTTAAGGGATAAGTCATACTTGAATATATTTATTCATTTCTTTCTAGAATCAGGCAAGTATAAATAAAAATGTAATCTAGCAATACTGTGCTTGTTTTTAAAATCTAGAAACAACAAAAATGTTTGAAATTATAGATTGGTTCATATCTCTGAAAAAGACAGAAAGACGGAAGAATTATAAATCATTCTCTTTAGCCCGGATGTTAGTGTGTATGTGGTCCTATAGGACTCACACAACTAAATCAGCCAATCAACAAGTGTTTCATACGTTTGTAGATCCTATCTGAAATAAGTTCCGGCTAATTACTGGGCCACTGAAGGAGTTTAATAAGGAACTGATGACAATTTTTTTGTATTTCTTATTTTATTTCCTAGATGTATTCTGAACTATTTATTTCCGATTTGGTCAATGATGACAAACATTCAATGGCAGACTACTTTTAGTAACTTCAAGTTTATCGGTAGACTTGCATAAGCTCTGGTATATTATTACCTAATGGTTGACTTTAACAAGTTCTACATATTGACGAAGAGATCAATTGAAAGATATGGATTGAGGTTTGCTTTGGTCGGTCTCATGGGGTGATGAATTGAATTGACTTTGAGACACGTTCAACATGAATGGCTTCGACATTCCTCCGAAATTTGTCTCAATGCTAACTCATTTCATTACCCAATGAGATCGACAAAAAGGCAGATTCAGTCTGACAGAGGTGTCACTCATGACAATGATGTTTTATTGTATGTCAGTGACAACCCGACACTAGTTTTAGGTATAGTGGTATCGCTAAAACTAGGCTTGTCTGTATTGGTCTCATAAACTATAAGACTAGTAGGAAAAAAACAAGGATTCTAAAGAAACACAGACACACATATGTGATTTGGAAGGGTAAGCGTCTTCTGTTTCGTCGACAACACAGTAATGTGACGTCGTCATAGTCAACCGGTTCTACTTGTCCGAAATCTTCATCAACCCGCGTCTTGGCATCCCTGTTGTAAAGGATATTTTTTCATAATCTAATATAAGTTGTCTATTTACTGTCATTGGTTATTAGAATGCCTAGGTGATTTTGATGTTCAGTTAATGTATAACACTTGTGGTGGAAGGCTTGTTCGGTCAGCGGCCATCATAACATTTCGGTGTTAGACTACTTAAGTGAAGATTTGTTAAAAGTCGCGATTTCTTGTAGATTCAGTATGATTGAGATCTTGGGAAAACGAGGAAGCATAAATCTAAATTGTTTATAGAGTATATTACACAGATGTAAAAACCAAAAGATGGTCGATTGGCGCAATGGTATTACGCACTCGCCTTTCACCAAGGCGCCCGGGGTTCGATCACCCGATCGGGTAACCTGCCCGATCACGTATGTTTTCTCCGGGTACCCCGGTTTCCCACAAAACCCTCCGCGCGCTAACAACCGGGCCAACAAACGTGATTTATATAAGTTGAAATAATTTGTTGTAAAAGAAATTTCATAAATTTTGGATCCCGAATATTCAAAAAGATATATAGTTGATGAAGCATACTCATTTATGATATTTTCAAAACAAAAATTAAATCGTCACCTTAGGGCACACCCGTTAAGATCCATTACTATTTTCGCTGCATAACCTCTACATACCAATAATTCTACTATCATTCATTAAAGAACTGGCGTGGTATTTAGGTAATTTAGAAACAGAACTCTTCAATAATGGATATACAAAACTGTGAAATGACGAGATGCAAGCATTACAAGAACGGTTCCGAATTTCATTAACATAACACAAAGATTTGACCACAGAATGTTCTTTCTTCAAGATTTGTCCTGCTCATCTTTGTCTAACTTTGTCCATCTGTCTCTCTTTTTGTCTGCTTGTCTATCAGTCTGTAGGCTCAGTTCCTCGTTTCTGGCACCTTCAAACCTCCATTAAATCACCTCTCCCATTTTTTCTCGTTAATGTATCCCATTATACCACCCTCCTGTCCCCATCAGTCAATAACACACACGCTGACATCAAAATAAGTATATGCATTCATCGGCTAATGTCCAACATATGTAAATGACATACTATGTCAATAGAGCTTTGAAGCACGCTCAGACAAGCTCCTAGCCCAGTTCTTATTCGCTCTCAATACCTTCATTCAGTTAATTTTTCAGGACACCATATTTTCGAGTTACACGAGAATGTCCTTTTTCCTAAACTGTGCCCCAATTGGTTTGGATTGCTTTTATTTTGTTTCACGTCCTATTAACAGCTAATGTGTGTGCTGGAAGCAGGTATTTTGTATTTGCCTCCTAGCGATAGCGCATATCTGATGCCGACATTTAGAGTGTTACTTCACTGAAATACCATGCTGCCTGAGACACTCAACACAGTATTCCACCTGGCCACATTATACTGACAACGGGTGAACTAGTTGTTGCCATTTTCTTAATTACTTACAAATGTTAAGCAGGGAATACCAACTACCATTTTAAGGACTTTGGTATGTCCCGGCATGGGGACAGAACCCCGTGCCTACCCACTTTGGCGAACGTTCGACATTAAGGCCAAACGTGAGGTATTGTCAAGTAAGGCATTAGGAAAGAAGACGACTGTTATTGGTGGAGAGAGAAATACAGATCTGAAATGGATGAAGCAGATCGATTGTGGTTTCTTCAACGTCCCTTTGGTAGAAACACAGAAGAAAGACCCGATTTTGCAGCCCCACATTAGTCGCCTTTTACGATATGTAGTGGGATATATCATACCTATTCTTTGTCCGAACCTTCATGGGATTCTCTAAAGTTAAGACAATAGAATCAGTAGATATTCTGATTAAAGAGAACCTTCATATATTTGCGTGAGCTATTCACAAAAATCATGATCGACTCTCCAATAGAATTCCAATGAAAATAGGTTCCTCGCTAAATTTAATTAATTGAATATAAATACGGAATGCTGAGTGTTCATACAGTATGTATAATTCCTTCAAAATTGACTTAATTTTAAGAGCTTTCGCACTTTAAATAAATTCACCTTTGAATTGAGTTGGTGTGTGTTGTCTCAAGCGACCTGTAACAGCCACGTAGGTCGTATAATGACATTTGTTGTGGTCTTAGGGGACTGGGATGGGGCTGGTTTGGTGTGAGGGCTATCTCCCAACACTCCAAACCGCCAACAACATTACGCAATATCTATGGCCTTAACAAATTTTACCAGAGATTTTGTGCGCCTGAACTAGGCTTGGCAAACAGTCTGCCTATCTGCATCTTTTCTTCAGAATACGTCCATGCACTTTTATAAAAACCCAGAAGGATCTCTACAAGGGAATCTCTTATTTTGACACATAAATTCGCCTGTATCCAAACGAGTGATTCAGGTATCGCTATCTATTAATCGTGCGGAATATCTGAGGGCACTGTGATGTTTGCGAAGGTTTGGTTTTTGATTTTTTTAGTGGTGCAAACATTGGTTCTAGTCTAGAGACATGAGCCGTTGCGTTGCCACCATAATTCTCATACAGCACCCACTTCCGGTATTTGGCTTTCCTTTCTTAAAGCTAAAATATGTTGGTGGTCGGATGGCGCAGTAGACAGCGCATTCGCCTTTCATCAAGAGAGCTGGGGCTCGATTCCCAAAACGGACGTGGAAAGGTATTGTATCACCTGCTTGTGCACGCGGGTTTTCTCCTGGTTTTCCGGTTTCCTCTTACATTTAGACCATGTGCGCGCTTCAATCAGGGCAAACAGGAATGATCAATGTAAATTGGAAAATTCTTTGATGATTGTGGTAAAACAGATAAAGGTTTTTTATCTAAATGTTTAAATAAGGTTACTTTCAAAAGCAAAACCTTATCAAATAATTAAAAGAATAAAGAAGTAAAGCTTATTACGACTCTTTAGAGTCTACATAGAAATAAAGTATTTCTTCTCAATATCTCGCGGAAGTAAAGTAATTCTTGGAATAATATAAATCAATTTTATAGTAAATCTCATTAGCAACGCCATCAAAAAAATAATATCTTTACTTTTTGAGCTCGACAAGACCAAGAATAAGACAGTGTTTTAATCTTCGTTACCTTTCCTCACGCGAGTAACGCACGTGCGGGCCATCTCCGCAAACTAGGCACAATTGGTGCTAATCCGGAAAGTTAAATCATTATTAATCGTATATTTGTATTCGGGCATTGAGATATATATCATTATATACATGTAATCGTAATAACATCAGTTAATATATGAGACAAAGACACACAATTAAGTAAGAAAGATAATGTTTTGAATCATGCCCTGTCCGGGCTAGAGCTCACGTTCTCCGGCACAAAATCGACTTTCTGAGAAATTTCCAATTACAATTACACCGTCACGTCCTCCTATAAGGTGATTTAGGGTCATGGTTTTTTTCAATCAAAAAATCTGGAAAATTCGTTAAAAAAGATATCGCTGTATTTGCGAACATAAAAATTATATAAAAGTGTCAACACACGAGGGACAAAAGTCAACGTCGAAACTGACAACAACAAAATATATACTTTGTTTTTTCACAACATATATGAAACAAGTTATTTTACAATCACCCTTGTTGGCCTAGATGTTACCGTGCGGGGGTGTTAATGTGGGAGGAAACCGGAGTACCAGGAGAAAACCCACTAGATCGGGCAAGTGACCCCGTACCTTTTCACATCCGAGCGGGCCGCCTTGGTGAAAAGCGAGTGCGTTATCCACTGCGCCACCCGACCGACCAGCGACAACAATGGGAAATGCCAAACCTCAAAACAACCAGCGTGCGGTGTCGCCACCTGTTGCTTCAAACAGGTAAGCGTTTCCTGAACTATGGCACCCGTCATACCTAAAACGGAACTTGTATGAGTTGGCTTTTTCTCTTGTCTCGTGGATTTGACTATAATGACAAATGTCAAAGAGTTCAGTAGTGAGGTGAACTGTAGCTTAAGGTATTTTCTGACAGACAAACATGCTGGATATAGTTAATAAAGACTCTTTTGTGGACATCAAAGAGGCCAAAATTGATTGTTTTTGTCCCTAAATGCAATAAGTGGAACCTGTCTTTTCTCCCTTTTTGACGTTTTCTTTCCAGAAACTTTTTCCTGCTCTTTGCGACGTCTTATTGAGCATCTGTCGTCGTACGACCTTAGCTGAAGACAACAAGTATTTGAAAGTGACACTTTTACGAGGAGTCTGGCCGACACATAAAGAGTGAACGTGCCTTGCATGTTTGAGGATGCTTCGCGCACTCTATGTAGTAAGAGGCAACCATTGTAGGATGTCCCTTTAGAATTGAGGAGTTTTCTTCTGTGTCTTCTTCTGTGTCTTCTTCTGTGAGCAAAAATACAAATGCATCCCCGTCCTATTTTAAAGAAATAAACAATATCTTACATCTTTTCGTTTTTCATTTGCTTGTCTTTAGATCGTGTAAGTATTGGCAACCTTTGGAAATAATCGATATTTGGCAATGACATACCACAAACAACCAAACAAACAAGTAAATCTCCAGACGCCTAATGGTAACAAATAACGGTCGTAATGGTCTCTTATTGTGTGACGTTTCAATGGTAAACGACAAAATGTACCTTTGAATAATGACCAATTAGTAAAAAATTAAAATCATTCAAATGCACACAACAGTCATTCACTATACGATACGTTTTGTCCATGTGCAAATGAGGCTGTTGTTGATTTTGTATTCATCGCCTGCCACCAACCGCGCTCCAAAAATAATTTAACTTCAACACTTCCCGCATGACAAACCGGGACTAAACTTAGACATGGTCTTTTATTGATGTCCCTGATGACAATGATAAAGATGATGAAGTTGCTCTAAGCGTCCTCAACTCAGCCTCCCCCGCCTTTATGACTAAATCGGTATATGAAATTGATTGTCACCAACATATCTCTCCACAAAGAGCACGTTCAGCGCAACAGCAAAACTAATACAATATCGTTTCAGCGTCAATTAAAAGTCAATATTTCTGGGCTTTATACCCGCCAATCTAGTGTTATTGACTGCTCAGGAATCATATCCGATATCGTTGTACGGACATCGAGGTTACCCGTTTATATCTGTGGAATATTTCTCTTAAAAAACACAGTGTAACACCCTACATATACAACGGATTAGCATGAATGCTGTGTGTGCCATGGGAATCAATAGATCTAGTGTGTGTCTGTCAACTCGGCTTGGGTCTGAGAGCCGTGCCATATAACCCACGGTACCTTTCACAATCATCTGTTCTGTCCCTATTCCTGCAGGCTGTGACACCTGTAGAGTGTGTTCAGCACGGACGCCATTACCCCCGGGTACGACTCGGATAGATTTACCGGAAGTGTTCACAGAACTGATCACGTGATTCGTAAAACCAGGAAATTATCTTCATATATTTTTCTTAACATACTTTGGCGTGATGGAATGTCAACTTGGATTTTTTACGGACTGATGGAATTAAAATATATTCTAGTGTGTGTTATATATATAAATAATATCAGAATGTGCTCTTGAGCAAACATAATATCACAAAGTTAGTTTGCTGCTAGTCTTGCGCGTAAAGGTAAGATGTTTTGGAGAAAAAAAAATTGTCCAATAGAAGACATTTTACATAATTGTTAGGACATACCTTGTTCTCTTCTAGAGCGTGGATAGTTTTAACTGGGTGTCTGTTCGTCCAAACTTGTTTACAAAAAATAAAACTATATTTATGACTGTTAAGTAACCATTAGATCATATAAATGTGTCCCTTCCTTTGATTACGCCCGTTCGTATAGGTTTTATTAGTTTTATTAGTGTCTGTCCAGCTAGGCGTCTGTCCAGACAATTCTTAGGCTCCGTCCATCTTCAATACTATTAGATCTGTCTCGGAGTCGGACATTATCTGTCAGGGTCAAAAACTCCTACTACTCCCAAAGGATGTAGCGTCATAACCATAATCATCGTTTATTTGTTAGTCAAATTCATGACAGAAAGTCCTTTTCGCCCAGTGTGTACCAAATTGATATAAACTAAGCATACCATTTCTTTTCGAAAGATAGCCAAGAGGTTTGGTTTAATGCTGTTTTGTCGCTGGAAAATCGTTCCCTAACCACTAAACCTATCAAGCATATTTCTGTTCGCTTCTCTAACATAGACCAATTGGGAAATGTAAAGGGGATTTTTATAATTAAATTACACGTGTTGTGTCTAGCCTCGGGAAAAGATGGTACAAATATGTTACAAATATAGTACGTAAATCTTCTTTCCGTTCGAGGGGTTTCCTAGTTCTTGGTTTTATTCCTTTCTTGCCATTTTCTTAAAGTTAAGTATACCGGTGAGTTCTGGGTTTTAGATGACAGCACCAGGGTACAAGTAACATCAGGAAAATTTTATCGATATACAACTTCAATGTGGATCGGATAACCAGTCCAGTGGATATTTATTTCACCCCGGATATACATGTGATTCCACCATGATTGCTGGCGGAAGGAGATACACTTTAGGGGATATCCGGCGATTTACTTGCGCGGATATACCCCGAGCGTCTGTAGGGGACCACCGCAGGGACGGCTTGAGTGATCGCGTAAGTAGTTCCTTAAGGATATTGTTAATAAACGTTGTGTACGATATATCAGTGTATGCATACATTTATACAATGTATCTCATGAACGATTTTACGGCGCCGTAGTAAGGGTTTTGTGTCTTGAAAATGTCACAATGTAAATCACTTTTACAAAAGATTGAGAAAGATGTGTTGAAACTTATAACAGGTGCACGATGATTCCTTGACAACTGTTACCGATGAACATTGGTTAGAGGACAACGGTTACAACAGATACACAATAATTTGTTGACAACAGTTATTCCGTCTTTGCGTATTGCAGAGTTATCTTCTCTTGTGAGCAGGTATTGATTGTTACGTCATTGGTTTGTGTGAGAAAATTACGTCGTTTTCTCCAAAGTTGATGACATTACTCTCACAAACCAGTGACGTAGCAAGCAATACCTGCTCACAGGAGAAGATAACTCTTTAATACACAAAGACGGAATTGATGCACTGTGGTTTGTTGATAACTGTTACCGATAAACAGTGATTTGTTGACAACTGTTACAGACGAACAAGGATATGTTGACTTCTCTTTAAACAAATATATAATTATATGTTGACAACTATTTAAACAGATATATTAGTTGACAACGGTTACAACAGATACACAAGGATTTATTGACAACTGTTTAAACAGATATATCATTATATGTTGACTTCTCTTTAAACAAATATATAATTATATGTTGACAACTATTTAAACAGATATATTAGTTGACAACGGTTACAACAGTACACAAGGATTTATTGACAACTGTTTAAACAGATATATCATTATTTGTTGACTTCTCTTTAAACAAATATATAATTATATGTTGACAACTATTTAAACAGATATTCAAGGATTTGTTCACACCTTTTTTAACAGATATACAATGGTTTGTTTGCAACCTTTACCATTACAAAATGTGTTGTAGACAACCGTTACCATTACAAAATGTGTTGTAGACAACCGTTACAGTTGAACAATAATTTGCTGACAACTTTAACAATTACTCAATGCCTTTTATAGTCAAATGTCGGCCATGCCTAATCATTTGTTGTCAAAGCCCACCAAAATAGAAAGATTTATTTAGAAGTGAAATACATGCAAAATTAATCCCAGAAAATAGTCATATGGTTGACAACTGTTACAGATACACATCGATTTTGTTGACAACGATTGCAGACGCAAAATGATACGATATGTTGACAAAGATTGTAGATGCACATTGATTTTATTAATTTTGACAAATGTTGCACGTGCGTAGTGATTTGCTGACAAATGCCACAAAAGCAGAATAATTTGTTGGAAATGTTGGACATACAGAATTATTTCCTTTCAAATATTAAATGCGCAGAATCATTTGTCGAGAAATGCTACCATGCAAAAACGTTGTTCTGGCAAATGAATCCTTTTGAAACTTGCCATACACATACACACACATACATACATACACATACACATACATACACATACACATACATACACATACATACACATACACATACATACATACATACACATACATACACATACATACATACATACACATACATACACATACATACATACACATACACACATACATACACATACATACACATACATACATACATACACATACATACACATACATACACATACATACACATACATACACATACATACACATACATACACATACATACACATACATACACATACATACACATACATACACATACATACACATACATACACATACATACACATACATACACATACATACACATACATACACATACATACACATACATACACATACATACACATACATACACATACATACACATACATACACATACATACACATACATACACATACATACACATACATACACATACATACACATACATACACATACATACACATACATACACATACATACACATACATACACATACATACACATACATACACATACATACACATACATACACATACATACACATACATACACATACATACACATACATACACATACATACACATACATACACATACATACACATACATACACATACATACACATACATACACATACATACACATACATACACATACATACACATACATACACATACATACACATACATACACATACATACACATACATACACATACATACACATACATACACATACATACACATACATACACATACATACACATACATACACATACATACACATACATACACATACATACACATACATACACATACATACACATACATACACATACATACACATACATACACATACATACACATACATACACATACATACACATACATACACATACATACACATACATACACATACATACACATACATACACATACATACACATACATACACATACATACACATACATACACATACATACACATACATACACATACATACACATACATACACATACATACACATACATACACATACATACACATACATACACATACATACACATACATACACATACATACACATACATACACATACATACACATACATACACATACATACACATACATACACATACATACACATACATACACATACATACACATACATACACATACATACACATACATACACATACATACACATACATACACATACATACACATACATACACATACATACACATACATACACATACATACACATACATACACATACATACACATACATACACATACATACACATACATACACATACATACACATACATACACATACATACACATACATACACATACATACACATACATACACATACATACACATACATACACATACATACACATACATACACATACATACACATACATACACATACATACACATACATACACATACATACACATACATACACATACATACACATACATACACATACATACACATACATACACATACATACACATACATACACATACATACACATACATACACATACATACACATACATACACATACATACACATACATACACATACATACACATACATACACATACATACACATACATACACATACATACACATACATACACATACATACACATACATACACATACATACACATACATACACATACATACACATACATACACATACATACACATACATACACATACATACACATACATACACATACATACACATACATACACATACATACACATACATACACATACATACACATACATACACATACATACACATACATACACATACATACACATACATACACATACATACACATACATACACATACATACACATACATACACATACATACACATACATACACATACATACACATACATACACATACATACACATACATACACATACATACACATACATACACATACATACACATACATACACATACATACACATACATACACATACATACACATACATACACATACATACACATACATACACATACATACACATACATACACATACATACACATACATACACATACATACACATACATACACATACATACACATACATACACATACATACACATACATACATACACATACATACACATACATACACATACACACACATACACATCATACTCAATTTGTTGACAAGTTAAAATATGTGCTGATCCCATTATTATCATTATTTGTATGTCAGTTAGATTACAATATACGACAGTTTTTCTGTTAAAATGCTAATATGGATTGTCATTTGGAATCGGTGTACATGTAAATTCAATTTTGAATTTCAACAATTTTGAAAACATAAAAGATGGAAGTTTGGTGTTACCATGTTGTAATATTGCTAACAATGTTTTTGTCAACTTGATCATGTACTCTAAATGGTCACGTACACAGTGGACATATATCATTAGCCCCGGGCAATACTGTATATATGCAGATATATACATTACCAATATAGATTAATTTATGTAAAAAATATACAATTCATAATACTAATGAAAATGTTGTCAACTTAATCGAGTCTCAACTATATAAAGTCAAGACGGCCAATTTTTCCACAAAAATAAACAAAGCGATACATGAAGATGATGATACAGAAACGATAACGCTTTAAAAAAATCGCTTCATTTTCGCGAACTCTTATTTCAATCCTAATCGCTTGACCTTGAATTCGCGAAACGGTTTTCAAACGCATATTTATGTTTCTTGTTTAATGTGTCAGACGGGAGGTTCCTGAGCTAGACCTGAACGATATGAATTGAAAGAATAGATATTTATCTAATAAATTATACCTAAACTACAGTAAGTTTAATAACGAAAGGTATTTGACCTAAGTGCTATTTATAGACACATGCGTCTAGACAAAGTGCAATGTAAACGAGTTGGTAACCCAGCCGTTAGGATATCGATATGTCTTTAGGATGTTGAACGTGAGTTATGATTGAATATGGGATGAATACTTTCTTCTGTATCATATCATCAAATAATTGAATAATCGATCAGGTCCGTTTGTATTGTGCTTAGCCTGATATAAAGTTTGTAGACACAGTTGTGTTGTGGATAAAGCACCTGATAGCTTGTTTTTACATTACAACAAAACATTGAGAAGTTGAACTTTGTAGCAAGCATTGTACTGACAACTGGAACATTGTACTGGCAACTAGAACATTGTACTGGCAACTGGAACATTGTACTGACAACTGGAAATTGTACTGACAGCTGGAACATTGTACTGACAACTGGAACATGGTACTGACAACTAGAACATGGTACTGACAATTGGAACATTGTACTGACAACTGGAACATTGTACTGACAACTGTAACATGGTACTGACAATTGGAACATTGTACTGACGACTGTAACATTGTAATGACAACTGGAACATTTTACTGGTAACTGGAACATGGTACTGACAACAAGAACATTGTACTGACAACTGGAACATTGTACTGACAACTGTAACATTGTAATGACAACTGGAACATTGTACTGACACCTGGAACATTGTTCTGACGACTGTAACATTGTAATGACAACTGGAACATTGTAATGACAACTGGAACATTGTTCTGGCAACTGGAACATTGTACTTACAACTATGACATTGTACTGACGACTGGCACATTGTACTGACAACTCGAACAGTGTACTGACAACTGGAAAATTGTTCTGACAACTAGAACCTTGTACTGACAACTGGATCATTGTACTGACAACTGTAACATGGTACTGACAATTGGAACATTGGACTGACGACGGTAACATTGTAATGACAACTGGAACATTTTCTGACAATTGGAACATTGGACTGACGACTGGAACATTGTACTGAAAACTGGAACATTTTCTGACAATTGGAACATTGTACCGACAACTGGAACATTGTGCTGACAACTGGAAATTGTACTGACAGCTGGAACATTGTACTGAAAACTGGAACTTGGTACTGCCAATAGAAAATGGTTCTGACAACTAGAACCTTGTACTGACAACTGGATCATTGTACTGACAACTGTAACATTCTTCTGACAACTGGAACATTGATCTGAAACCTGGAACATTGTACTGAAAACTATAACATTGTACTGATGACTGGAACATTGTACTGAAAACTGGAACATTTTCTGACAATTGGAACATTGTACCGACAACTGGAACATTGTCCTGACAACTGGAACATTGTAATGACAACTGGAACATTTTCTGACAATTGGAACATTCTTCTGACCACTGGAACATTGTACTGGTAACTGGAACATGGTACTGACAACTGGAACGTTGTACTGACAACTAGAATATTGTACTGACGACTGGAACATTGTACTGACAACTGGAACATTGTTCTGACAACTGGAACATTGTACTGACAACTAGAACATGGTACTGACAACTAGAACATTGTACTGACAACTGGAACATGGTACTGACAACTGGAACATTGTACTGGCAACTAGAACATTGTACTGACAACTAGAACATTGTACTGACAACTCGAACATTGTACTGACAACTCGAACATTGTACTGACAATTCGAACATTGTACTGACAACTGATCATTGTGCTGACAACTAGGACATTGTACTGACAACTTGTACTTGGTACTTTACTAACATTTGACTGACAACGGGAACCTATAATATATATACCATTGTACTGTCAATCTGTGCTTAGCTTACAATAAATAATGTATTGACCAGTTCTGCTTTTTATGTTACACTATAATGACAACTTGTACTTTGAACTGTATATACATATACCATATTTTTTCTAAACTGTCATCAATGATTTTGTCAACCTTTGGATTCTGATTTATTGTTTGTAATATAGGTATATGCTAAACTATCGAAGAATATTCTTGAGAAAAAAATCTAAAATAACTTGATGCCACCTTGAAAGGCACAGAGGTATGCATGACATTGATCACACTAAATTCATTAAATGATTTTAATTAACAGTGTTTCATGAGAGTAATTTTAACACAAATCACGTGAACGTTACACAAGACATGTAGAAAACATCTTTAATCTCCCCCTATGTGGAAGTTCCTTTAATCCTCCACCTGTAAATACCTGATCATACTCTACCATTAAACAAGATGTCGTAATCAATATCTAGAGTTGCTTTCGTTTATGGGTTGCAACGCTTCGGCAGTCAACAATAACCACATAGTTTATCGGAAGAAAGTCGAGGATGACATTTAAGTATATGTACAGTCTGGACTGGGTTGTTTGTGGTTTACGTTTTAACAGCTATAGTCATTTAAGGACATGCCAGGTATTGGAGGACAACCTGAGCGCACGGAGTTTTGGGGTAATTTGCTCCAGTCTCTAGAAATATGTACTATTCGTTGTTCCCGCAAACTTTAGGTAGAGGTATGCAAAAGAGCCCACCTTACCCCATCCGCACCCCCATCCTCCAACCCCACCCCCATCCCCACCCCCATCCTCC
>NW_018405900.1:1625804-1637783 GCF_002113885.1 Mizuhopecten yessoensis
CTCCAACCCCAACTCCAACCCCAACCCCACCCCCATCCTCCAACCCCACGTTTTCATCAAATAATTTCGCCCAAGCTACGGCCATGAGCTTGGTTATCCTATTAAAAATATGTCACAGCAATCTAGTTTTTAACCTCAAATACTACAAGTACTGATATTATCTTATGCTTTGGATTATTTTATTTCTCGTGTGGTCTTTCAAAAATGTACCTTGAGACGGAGGGGTTTAAAGCTATCCTCTAGAAAATGTTGTAGCGGAGGCATAAATAGGAAAGAAACGTTAAGACAAACGACTGATATATTTGAACCAGCCTTGTCTGAAAATGCAGAGAAGACATATAATTATAATGGCTTACTTAAATATGATCGAATAGGTTTGTTTCCATCGGATTTTAATTGAAACCACGACGATCAAAACTGTTTTAACTATTCTAAAAGTGTGGCGACTTCATTATACAATTATGGACTTCAGGTGAGTTCTTACCCTGGTTTATGGACCTGGTCTGAACAATCAGGGGTAGACCGAAACTGAAGTCCACAACTGTTTTATTATATGACATTTTACAATGAGATTATTAATTTTTGATGTCGTAAACACAAGGATGGCATGGACCATTTTGGAATCACTGAGTGAAGGACTTAAAATACAAAATAACATACACAAAAATTGAATTTCAGATTCAATTCATGTGATATTTAATTTCAAGTAAATACTATGTATACAATCGACATCATCAATGTTCACATAGTTCAGAATTTGATGAGATAATTCATTTGTAGTTGAATTCAGCAGTGTGATTGGTAACAGAATTACAGACTGGCTGGGGAATTACCTAGGCCTATTTTTAGTAGCGGTTTGTAACACTTTTCTATTTATAGGGCGAGGTTTGTAACACTTTTCTATTCATAGAACGAGGTCTGTAACAGATGATTTGATTGCAATTGGCTGTTAACCGATGGCTTGGAAATTACCGAGGTCATTTTTTTAGTAGCGGTCTGTAACACTTTTCTATTTATAGGTCGAGGTCTGTAACACTTTTCTATTCATAGAACGAGGTCTTTAACATATTTACATACAGACTCGTCACATGACGTCGCTCCTCCAATCAGGGCTGGGAATTAGCACCAGTTATATAATAATTTAAGTTAAAACATTGATTTTATTTGATTGACAAGCAATGTCAATATCGGAAATGAAGATTTTGTTTAAAAAGCAATGATAAAACAAGCTTTCAGACAACAGACGAACTTTATATTTTTGCCGGAACCGGAAATGCGTTGAAATGGAAGCGATGTGCTTGCGGCGACACTTAAATGTGTCCCATTATATTACAAGATTCTGATTCGCTAACGCATCATCTATATATTTCGTCACAAAGATCCAATTTCAGTTCCTAGACTTTTAATGATTCTTTTGCAGTATAAATCTCGTGTTGTGTTGACAGTATAAATCGCAGATCTATACAGATAAAACTTCCACGTGTTTTATTTGATGGTTTGTTTGATTAAACTTTTGTCATGTGTCATCTAAGCTCTGTTTTGTGTTTCCACTTAATGTCGGCACGCCGAGGGAGCTGTTATCAACCATCGAAGCTCGTTCTATTGCTCGTGGTGTGGTAATCTCCGTACTCAATGCAGTTTTCGAGAATAGCGAAGATTTTTTTTCAATTTAAGTCTATCAGCATTCTCTACTCAAAAAGGTATTCTAATACTTTGTTCCGAATGAGAATTTCAAGGGAAAGTATTAAAAGCCTGAGAAAAACACATCAGCAATCACGTTGAATTGTTCAAGGTCAAGATTAGGCCATACGTGTTGATTTATAGCTAGTGTATTCAAAGTCGAATCCTCCAGACACAAGTGTTGTGTTTAAGGTCAATGTGGGACATCAGACTTGTATTCACGGTCAAACACAAGACCGTAGTGTTAAATACAATAGCAAACGTAAAAAGTCAATGTTGTGTTCAAGGTCAAATGTAAGACATCAGTGTCGTGTTCAGGTTAAATTAGAACATAAGTGCTGTTTTCAATGTCAAACGTAGGATATAAATATTGTATTCCATTTCAAACTTACGACTTGGATTGCTGTATTCAAGACAAAACACAAGAAATCAGTGTTGTATTCAAGGTCAAACATAAGGCTTAAGTCATAAGTGTTGTTTTCAAGTTCAAGTAAAACAAAACTGTTGTGTTCAAGGTCAAACGTGTATCATACTTATTTTGTAATCAGTGAGATTAAACACGATTGTTTCTAGATTATTTGTTCTGTAGAATATTTTTCCTGTAATGAAATAAATGTGTGGAACATCGAGAACAAATATATCACCTCTGATTGTGCAACTAAACAAGGTTTTGACGTTGACACTGGACAGTGGTAGCATTGAGATGCGTATGGCTCATTCCCGTTCGGTTAAACAGTTGATTTTATATGTATAACAATGACACTTTTAATGGGTCTACTGCTAATAAAGGAGGAGTTGTGCATTTTATAAAAGAGTGATCTGGTGGTATTTTAAGATTTCAGTTAAGAGTATTGTATTAAACGAAGGAACCCGTGGGCTACCAAACTGATCTTGGGTTGGCAGTGGGACTAAGACAATGGCAGAGCCCAGTCCTGTTACAAACTGGTGCAAACAAATAAATGCGGTTACACTTATTCCATTCTTGCAAGTTGTCTTGGACCAAATGACCAGACGCTAAACCCTACCTAACCAAACATACATCCATGAATGTTCTATGTTAATTACAAGGGGACACAATTGCCTTGGTCACCTTATCATTATTATTCAAGAGTACTAATGATTTGAATATTGCTCAGCATGAGCATTTTCAATGTTAATGTATAAAATATATCGATAAAAGTGTCATTTATGCGGAATAATCTGAAAACTGCATGCAATTTCTTTTGCAATACACAGCAGGAGGTCAAAGGTCAAACACTTCAGGTCAGACTGTCCCTTCAGCGAGTACGATTTTAACACATATTATATATAGCAGGACCAATGTTGTTACCAAGAGAGAAAGTCACTTGTCAGCTTGAAACAAACCAATATCGATTTCTTTGTTACCTAGTTCTCTATGACAACGTGAATAAATCACAAGCTTTACGGTAAACAACACACAAAAAACGTTGTTACGTGCAATATTTACGCAGTGTTTTTATTCAACATTTTACATACAAATAGAGTCGTGACAAAACGTGTGTTAAGCTGACAGAACCCTATCTTTTATGATGGCAAGTTATTTAATTGTCTGCCATTAAGCCCAGTTCTTTATAACCTGCTATACAGGTTGTGCTGGTGTCGTATATACACATAATTCGTATTGAATGTTTAAAAGCTTTCTCGCTCAAATATGTTTTAAGGGATAAAAAGCCAGTCCAAGGGAATTGTTGCTTTGAAATGATTGCAATATTGCAATCTAGATTTCACACTACGGTGCAGTAGTACAACGGTCTTGTCACATGTAGCGGTATGTCATGATGTTGAATGCATCTGAGGAAAGGCAGTACATTTATGGCGTCATGTGGCCTCTTCAAACCGCGGTCAGTGGATACAAATGTCAACTGGTGCCTTATTTTATGAGGTCAAAGGGTGCATATGTCTAAAATTTCCTCTTCTTTTACGAGATTTAGGAATACACGTGTCACCAAGGGAATTATTTCACGAATTAATACCTATGTATGTCAACAGCTGCTCATGTCAACACGTGCCTTATTTCACGAACGCAGGGGCGAGAATGGGTGGGTTGGTGGTAGCATATGTGAACAGGTATCCTATTTCATGACGACAAGGGTAACATACATATGTATGTCAACCGTTGTCCTTTTCAAAAAATGCAGGTGTACATAAATTATGTTAACTATTGCTCCCTTGCAAGAGGTTTAGGGGTGCATATGGAAACAAGCGCTTCATTTTAAGAATTCATGAGTGATATTAGGTGGGTAGGTCGTTGCATACGTGAACAGGTGTCCTATTTCACGAGGTCAATGTTACATACATGTATGTCAAAACGTGCCCTCATCCACGACTTCAGCGGTTACACACATGTCAACAGTTGCCCTCTTCTATGAAGTCAAAGGACACACATGTCAACAGTTGCCCTCTTCTATGAAGTCAAATGACACATACGTCAACAGTTGCCCTCTTCCATGAGTCAAAGAACACATGTGTCAACACTTGCCTTCTTCTATGAAGTCAAATGACACATTTTTCACTAGTAGCCCTCTTCTATAAAATCAAAGGACACATGTGTCACTAGTTGTTCTCATCTATGATGTCAAATTACACATGTGTCAACAGCTGCCGCTTCCACGAGTCAAAGGACACATGTGTCAACACTTGCCTTCTTCTATGAAGTCAAATGACACATTTTTCACTTGTTGCCCTCTTCTATGAAATCAAAGGACACATGTGTCAACTGTTGCCCTCTTCTATGAAGTCAAAGTACACATATGTCAACAGTTGCCCTCTTCTATGAAGTCAAAGTACACATATGTCAACAGTTGCCCTCTTCTATGAAGTCAAAGTACACATGTGTCAACAGTTGCCCTCTTCTATGAAGTCAAAGTACACATATGTCAACAGTTGCCCTTTTCTTTGAAGTCAAATGACACATATGTCAACAGTTGCCCTCTTCCACGAGTCTAAGGACACATGTGTCAACACTTGCCCTCTTCTATGAAGTCAAAGGACACATGTGTCAACCCTTGCCTTCTTCTATGAAGTCAAATGCCACATGTGTCAACAGTTGCCCTCTTCGATGAAGTCAAAGTACACATATGTCAACCGTTGCCCTCTTCCACGAGTCAAAGGACACATGGGTCAACACTTGCCTCCTCCTATGAAGTCAAATGACACATGTGTCCAAAGTTGCCCTCTTCTATGAACTCAAAGTACACATGTGTCAACAATTGCCCTCTTCTATGAAGTAAAATGACACATATGTCAACAGTGGCCCGCTTCCATGAAGTCAAATGAGACATGTGTCAATAGTTGCACTCTTTTATGAAGTAAAATGAAACATATGTCAACAGTTGCCCTCTACCACGAGTCAAAGGACACATGTGTCACCACTTGCCTTCTTCTATGAAGTCCAATGACACATGTGTCCACAGTTGCCCTCTTCTTTGAAGTCAAATGACACATATGTCAACAGTTGCTCGCTTCCATGAAGTCAAATGACACATTTTTCACTAGTAGCCCTCTTCTATAAAATCAAAGGACACATGTGTCACTAGTTGTTCTCATCTATGATGTCAAATTACACATGTGTCAACAGTTGCCCTCTTCTTTGAAGTCAAATGATAAATATGTCAACAGTTGCCCGTTTTCATGAAATCAAATGACACATGTGTCAATAGTTGCCCTCTTCTATGAAGTCACAGTACACATATGTCAACAGTTGCCCTTTTCTTTGAAGTCAAATGACACATGTGTCCAAAGTTGCCCTCTTCTATGAACTCAAAGTACACATGAGTCAACAATTGCCCTCTTCTATGAAGTAAAATGAAGCAGATGTGAACAGGTGCCCGCTTCCATGAAGTCAAATGAGACATGTGTCAATAGTTGCACTCTTTTATGATGACAAATGACACATATGTCAACAGTTGCTCGCTTCCATGAAGTCAAATGACACATTTTTCACTAGTCATATGTCAACAGTTGCCCTCTTCCACGAGTCAAAGGACACAAGTGTCAACACTTGCCTTCTTCTATGAAGTAAAATGACACATGTGTCCACAGTTGCCCTCTTCTTTGAAGTCAAATGACACATATGTCAACAGTTGCCCTCTTCTATGAAGTCAATGGACACATGTGTCAACAGGTGCCGCTTCTATGAAATCAAATGACACATGTGTCAATAGTTGCACTCTTCTATGAAGTCAAATGACACATATGTCAACAGTTGCCCTCTTCTATGAAGTCATATGAAGCAAATGTCAACAGTTGCCCTCTTACATGAAGTCAAATGACACATATGTCAACTGTTGCCCTCTTCTATGAAGTCATATGAAACAAATGTCAACAGTTGCCCTCTTACATGAAGTCAAATGACACATGTGTCAACAGTTGCCCTCTTCTATGAAGTCAAATGACACATGTGTCAACAGTTGCCCTGTTCTATGAAATCAAAGGACACATGTGTCAACAGTTGCCCTCTTCTTTGAAGTCAAATGACACATGTGTCAACAGTTGCCCTCTTACATGAAGTCAAAGGACACATGTGTCAACAGTTGCCGCTTCTATGAAATCAAAGGATACATGTGTCAACAGTTGCCCTCTTCCATGAGTCAAAGGACACATGTGTCAACAGTTGCCCTCTTCCATGAAGTCAAATGACACATATGTCAACACTTGCCCTCTTCTATGAAGTCAAATGACACATTTTTCACTAGTTGCCCTCTTCTATGAAATCAAAGGACACATGTGTCTGTCAACGTGCAACTTCTTCTCCGAGGTCGGAGGGACACATATCTCACCAAATGAATACTTGCACGATGATAGGATGTACAAATATCAAAAGTGTGTTATTTCACGGACATAACTATAAGTGGGTCAATTGTTTTCCTCTTTTACCGGGCTCAGGGAGAGCATGTCAATGTCAGTAGGTAGTTTTCTGGGTGCATTTATGTCACCTCTGTTCTCTTTTCTCGAGAAGGGGATATAGACATGCATATAAACCTGTTCAACTGAAGAGATGTCTATTTCATACATACAAGACTTGTATTTATCTGGCTTGGACCATATCTTCTATGGTTTTATACTATACAGGGTATTAACAAACGGAAACGAAAAAAACTGACCGAGTATTCTCTGAGTTACATCTAAACCACGAAAAATGCAAGTTTCTGCCATTTATATGCGAAATGTGATCTTATAGTTCCCGATACACTAGTGAGATAGAGATACAACGTCAATGATAAAACCAGAGCACTGCAACAAGATTAAGTTACCCCTGACCGGATATCCGCCATCACGCAGGACACTATATTGTTCCACGGGTGAACGTTCTTTCCCATTTATTATCCAGTGCCCAATAAAAACAGTTTACTTAGCGGTTGGCGCCAACCACAGTAGCACAGGACTGTGCTATTGGTTTTTAATGATGGATTTAAGGACTCAAAAGGCAACGTTTCTTTCTTGATGGTTTTTTTTTTCTTTCTTTCTTCTCCCTTTTTTATAAATTCTATGTCTGCAGTGTGTTTTACTTTTGACAAAATGTATCTATCACCAAATGTTAAGGGTGTATTTACCTTTGTTTGTCTTACCTCTCACGAACCGCGACGTCATGCCGTCTCTATTAAAGTGTTGTGCTATGCGAGGAACAGAATATTCAACTTTAGACGATTGAGTATGATTCTTATCTATTCGTGAGTGAATTATCAAGTATAACATACATAATTGTGAAGCGTGATTACCAACTTCCGAGGATGGATATAAATCGTAAGCATGGTCGTCCTCGTAAATTGCCCCTCTATAACCAGTCTGTGTCTTGATCATTCAAAAGCTACATTGAACGATACTGTCATTGTAGATGTCTTCTATGACAAATGTGGTCATACATATACTGTAAACTGTTTATATAAGAACTGAACGGTGTTCTTGCAATGTTCATGTTCAATACACATATTTACATTCTAAAAATATATAGCTATCATTTATCTAAATATCGAAGTATCTGTGTCGTCAATGCAAACGAGATTCCTAGATCAGCCTAATGTCATCAAAATGTTTGGCCCTAACGGTTGGCTCACGTTATTCGAGGCGGGAGGAGAAGCTTTAAAATGACGCTGATCAAATGTGTTTTTGCCCTACGAAAGCAATCTCTTCTAGGAATGCTTATAGAGAAACTTGCAGTGGGAATATTAATACAAGCATCCAGGTGGTAACGTTACTACGACCAAAATATCACGTTATCTTCTTTGTCCTTTTGTACATATACTTATATGAAGTGGTTTCGTCGTTAACTTAATTTCGCGACTCATGTCTGAAATAAATACATGAATGTAATGTTATTCCCATTTTTTTAAAACCATGCTTAAGGTCATAGGAGTGTATTGATAAACGGAAATAGGAAGTACAACCCTAGTTGAAAATCCAATGTAGGGAGACAGTATCACAATTTCCGCATATTCTAATGTTTAATATTAAACTGATAAATATTGTATGTTTATTGTTGACAGAACAGTGTGTTCTCTCAATATTAAAGTATTTCAAAGCAATCCAGGCAATAATTCAGGTTTTTTTATCAATGAGTCACATGTGTCCATTTTTCTGTACTTCAGGTAACCGGCTACCTATTTCACTACTGTGAAGTTTTTTAAGAAAGATAATGCGTACATGGTTTTATTATAAAATGTCAATTTTTAATCGTTTATAGATAATTAATTTTCCACAATTTCAGCATTTATTAAATTGATATACATTAATGCAATACTAATCTATGTCAGTATCATTTTTATTGACATTATTTTGCCTAAATTTGTGTCATACATTTTTGTTTCAAAATTCACTCCTTTTTACATAAATTTCCATTTAAAATCCTTTAAATTCTGACAACCTATATTTTTTTTGTGGCAGAACATTTTCTTTACTTCAAAGCAATATAACTACAAAATTTGAAAAAAATCTACTGAGAAATGGTGACACAATCCTATTACCTTAAACATTTTATGGTCTATCTTGGAACAGAAATCGTGATCTACGACAAATAAACGAGATTATAGCAGTAAAGCAACATTACTTATTTTGAAGAAGTCTCTCGTCTTTCTAGGTAAGCTTGTAATCTTCTTTTATGATCTCAATCACACATCCGGATCTCTGGACATCACACTCTAGCCGGGTCCGGGAAGTACAACACACTTGTGCGCTTTAGAGTGCTGGCTGTCACGGACGTTATGTTTATGTTGTGGGTGGAAAAACGGAACATCGTACATTTAACTATTTTCGGAAAATGACAGGAAGCCTAAAGGAAATCTCTGCATAATAGATTGAAGTATTGGATTGGTAACGTCCCCCGGTAATGGAGGTTGACTGTTTACTGTAATGGCGAGATTAACCCGGTTACACTCGGCAAATACTGCGTCGTAGAAACGTGCTCTTACGAGAATCGTTCGTGATACAGATCCCCAAGTGTCGAACTTTCTGACATTTTTTCCCCACCGGTGATCCATATTATAGATATTTAACTGACATAATATCTTGTTGCCTGTGTGTTATGGCTGGTTGTTCTACACCACTTAACTGTCAGGTCTAAAACATCTAGTCGTGAACCGTTTGAGTTTATACTGTTGAGTTGGTCGTTATGCCAATGACGTATATCATAAGCAACACTGCTGAGTTGGTGGTTATGGCTATATGAGTCACACTACTGAGTTGGTCGTTATGACCGTATGAATCACACCATTGAAGTCCCCGCAGGTAGGGCGTAAGAATTGTACCTGCTGCCCCCATTGAATGATCGTAAGAGATGACTAAATTTGGGATCTTATCTCTTCTCTTCTTTCTAAACATCTTTCTTCTTCCTAATGTCTCCCTTGACAATGCCTCACTTTTGGCCTTTAGTTGAGCGTTCGCCCCTGTGAGGAAGGCTTTGGGTTCTGTCACCTGGCCGAGACATACCAAATTTTGAATTACATTAACTTCCTAATTGCCTATCACCAGTTCTAAAGAACATTTCCCGATACGGATGCTGGCTTGGGTGTAGCACTCACATTGGGAAAAGGACTTCTGAACTGTTTTTCTCATTAAAATTTGCACTAGTAAACGAGCTTTACTACAAAATGTGTGTGTGTGTGACAATATGAACATGTGCAAGACTAGACAGAGAAAAGGGAACAACTCTTTATTTATTTATGGATAATTCACTTGCAGCTAGAGTCCTGTCCCCGGGCAGTCTGACGGCATGATGATAAAGCTCTGTATATAAAACAATCGAATAGGTTTGATTCTATGTGCATACGGAAATGTCAACCTGCCTCCCTGATGGAGACACAAGTATATAGGACTGATGGTGACACAAGTATAGAGGACTGATGGAGACACAAGTATAAAGGACGGATGGAGACACAAGTATATAGGACTGATGGAGACACAAGTATAAAGGACGGATGGAGACACAAGTATATAGGACTGATGGAGACACAAGTAAATAAGACTGATGGAGACACAAGTATAAAGGACTGATGGAGACACAAGTATATAGGACTGATGGAGACACAAGTATACAGGACTGATGGTGACACAAGTATAGAGGACTGATGGAGACACAAGTAAATAGGACTGATGGAGACACAAGTATAAAGGACGGATGGAGACACAAGTATATAGGACTGATGTAGACACAAGTAAATAAGACTGATGGAGACACAAGTATATAGGACTGATGGTGACACAAGTATATAGGACTGATGGTGACACAAGTATATAGGACTGATGGGGACACAAGCATAGAGGACTGATGGAGACACAATTATATAGGACTGATGGGGACACAAGTATATAGGACTGATGGAGACACATGTATAGAGGACTGATGGAGACACAAGTATATAGGACTGATGGAGACACAAGTATGTAGAACTGATGGGGACACAAGTATATAGGACTGATGGAGACAAAAGTATATAGGACTGATGGAGACACAAGCATAGAGGACTGATGGAGACACAATTATATGGAGACACAAGTATATAGGACTGATGGGGACACACGTATATAGGACTGATGGAGACGCAAGTATGTAGGACTGATGGGGACACAAGTATATATGACTGATGGAGACACATGTATAGAGGACTGATGGAGACACCAGTATATAGGACTGATGGAGATACAAGTATATAGGACTGATGGAGACACAAGTATAGAGGACTGATGGGGACACACGTATATAGGACTGATGGAGACACAAGTATGTAGGACTGATGGGGACACAAGTATATAGGACTGATGGTGACACAAGAATATAGGACTGATGGTGACACAAGTATAGAGGACTGATGGGGACACACGTATATAGGAGTGATGGAGACACAAGTATGTAGGACTGATGGAGATACAAGTATATAGGACTGATGGAGACACAAGTATAGAGGACTGATGGGGACACACGTATATAGGAGTGATGGAGACACAAGTATGTAGGACTGATGGGGACACAAGTATATAGGACTGATGGAGACACAAGTATAAAGGACGGATGGTGACACAAGTATATAGGACTGATGGAGACACACGTATAGAGGACTGATGGGGACACACGTATATAGGAGTGATGGAGACACAAGTATGTAGGACTGATGGGGACACAAGTATATAGGACTGATGGTGACACAAGAATATAGGACTGATGGTGACACAAGTATAGAGGACTGATGGGGACACAAGTATATAGGACTGATGGGGACACAAGTATATAGAACTGATGGTGACACAAGTATATAGGACTGATGGTGACATAAGTATATAGGACTGATGGTGACACAAGTATATAGAACTGATGGTGACACAAGTATATAGGACTGATGGTGACACAAGTATATAGAACTGATGGTGACACAAGTATATAGGACTGATGGGGACACAAGTATAGAGGACTGATGGAGACACAAGTATATAGGACTGATGGAGACACATGTATAGAGGACTTGTGTCTCCATCAGGCCTACATACTTGTGTCACATAAGATATTTCATATACTATATAAGATATCTCATATAGGACTGATGGTGACACAAGTATATAGGACTGATGGTGACATAAGTATATAGGACTGATGGTGACACAAGTATGTAGGACTGATGGAGACACAAGTATAAAGGACTGATGGAGACACAAGTATAGAGGACTGATGGAGACACAAGTATAAAGGACGGATGGTGACACAAGTATATAGGACTGATGTAGACAAAAGTATATAGGACTGATGGAGACACAAGTATATAGGACTGATGGTGACACAAGTATAGAGGACTGATG
>NW_018405900.1:1642478-1660727 GCF_002113885.1 Mizuhopecten yessoensis
ACTGATGGAGACACAAGTATGTAGGACTGATGGGGACACAAGTATGTAGGACTGATGGAGATACAAGTATATAGGACTGATAGAGATACAAGTATGTAGGACTGATGGAGACACAGGTATGTAGAACTGATGGAGACACAAGTATATAGGACTGATGGAGACTCAAGTATGTAGGACTGATGGAGACACAAGTATATAGGCTTTGTCTGCAACGCCTTTACTTTGAAATCAGCACCTTATTATGTACCGTATTGTCGTGCGCATATAAATTTTAATCAACTGTTTTCCCACTCTATGCTGTAATAACGAGAAGCTTGGTCCCCAAGTACTATCCGCTTACTGCGAACGTTTCTCGTGTCAGTCCTTAACGACTATTCAAAACTGATCAAATGAAACAACATATATCATCGACTCATATTGTCTCTCTCCAGATCATCAGCCATGCAGTTAACCACAACTCGAACCACCTCGCCTACCACCGTGATAACCACACTGTTGTTGATTGTGACAAGCCCAGTATTGTATATTATGACAAATCGGGTATCTTTTGTCGTAACCCTCCCATTTTTGTTTGTAATGTTAACATTGGTATTGTTTAATGTGACAAACACAGCATTGTTTTAAGTGACAAGTCCGATGGGGTTTTTTTCGTTACAAATTAAGTATTACATGAATTTCATGCTTCAAAACAAGACTTGTTTTCCGTTGCAAACCGGTATTGTTTACCGTCACAGTGAGAAAAGTTTATTCGAAAAGGAAAGCGGATATGTATTAGTTTAAGAACGGGCGGCATTTTTCAAGCAACTCTAAACAGATTTTTTTTTAAATGTCAACAGAATTGGAACAAAACGTATGGCAAGCCAACTTAACATTTATTCAAGGAGCAATGTCGATCCTGTATTTCATCGAATTATATAAGATATCTTATATAGCATATGAGATATCTTATATACTATATAAGATATCTCATATCGTATATAAGATATCTCATATAGTATATGAGATATCTTATATAGTATATGAAATATCTTATATAATATATAAGATATCTTATATCCTATATGAGATATCTCATATAGAAATTAAATGAGATATATATATAGACTATATAAGATATCTTATATCGCATATAAGATATCTCATTTAATTTTCTATATAAGATATCTTATATAGCATATGAGATATCTTATATAATTGAAATCTCGTTGCTAGATAAGATATCTGATATAGAGTGAGATTTCGTGGCATTAAAAATCAGAAACTAATTTCGCCCTCGAGAATCATTCGGAGCATATTCAGGATTGCATTGGGCGCAATGGCGGAGAGGGATGGTACGGATGCTGTATTTTCCTTAGGCCTAGCTCGCCTTGTCTCTCTTATAGCGGCCAAAGCAAAGGCTGCCATTTCCCGCTCTCTTGAAGAGGGCTCAGACATAATGGCGGAGACAGGAACACGTGATGTTAAAACAAGCCTACTGTCCCTACGTAGATCCTCGAGATATTCCGGCCGGGGAGACTTCATTTTCGACATTTTGTTAAAATCTCGTTCCTAAATAAGATATCTTATTTAGTAACGAGACTTTATTTATATAAGATATCTTATATAGCTATATGAGATATCTTATATATTATATGAGATATCTTATATATTATATAAGATATATTATATAGAAAATGAAATGAGATATCTTATATACGATAAAATATATCTTATATATCATATAAGATATCTTATATAGCATCTCATTTAGTTTCTATATAAGATATCTAAAATAGTATATAAGATATCTTATACATTATATAAGATATCGCATATACTATATAAGACATCTCATATACTATATGAGATATCTTATATACTATATAAGATATCTTATATAGTATATAAGATATCTCAAATGCTATATAAGATATCTTATATAATTCGATGAAATACAGGATCGACATTGCTCCTTGAATAAATGTTAAGTTGGCTTGCCATAAAAACGTCTCTCTTCCAGCAATGATATGAGCTTGAAATGTGTTTGAACTTTGTTCCCGATCAAAAATGTACGACGATTGATTGATTGGTTTTACGTCCGCTTCACTATCGAGTAGTTCGGTTATCCAGCAGACGTACTGACGTCATCCGTGGGTTTATAAAGGTTACAGATGTGAGCGTCTTTCCACAATATGCTGAAACTTATTGCCAAAAATGCAGTTTTTGATCATCAGCAGTTTAGGTCTCCATTCTAATTATGTTCAAGAGAATTTTAATATATGTATGTACCTATTAGCCTAAGACTCCGAATAGGTGAAAAAAGGTCCGGCTTCTCTATGCATGTAGGGAGTGATTGTTTAGTTCCAGGAAACTTTGATAAATCGACCCTGTTCATGTAACATTCTGACTATAATTGTTTCACGCATGGTAAGGTTCATTCCTTAACAGATCATTGTTGACCTTGACCTTTGACATTCAGATTCTGCACACAGCTTAACTTTTTGTGAAAATGGAAAGTTCCTATACTTTTTTTTAAATAAGTAAGTTGTAGATATTTGGCATACGGATGGGACTATCTTAATTCATGACGGGAACATAGCTAACAGTTGGTTTATTTCTGGGATCAAAAATACTTTGTTTTTGAGTATCAGAGGTTTAGTATCTACGCATTTAGAGTTGTCAATTTCAAAGTGTTTACACACGCTATCATCGATTTCGAAATCGTTTATTATGTAAATTTCTTGTCGCTCCTTTGACGTACGTTTTGTTTTTAATGCAATAATGTTCTATACATGTTTTACGCATGCTATTTAATAAAATAAAGCCTTAATTTGCTGACATCAGAGATGAGCACGGTGGGAACGACGTCATATCAACGCAACAGTGCACGCGCGCTATCTAATTGCGCCTGCTGTAACACAGCGATCATAAAATAAAATTAATACGAAAACAAATTCAGGTCCGGATGATATTTATTAAATTGATTGCTAACTTTTTAAATTTTGTGCATCTGCCTTGTTTTTGTGTGTTTACTCGGAGGAACTACGCAATTGGTTTGTCTGTACTCACTTTCAATATCAATAAAAGTGTAATCGATATTTCGTTGTAACACTGGGATCGTTATCCGAAGTTCTCGACACCAGGGCAGAGTTGTTAGAATATATCACAAACGACGCTGTCTGTATTGGAAACCCATTGATGCACCCCAGGAAATACTTTGTTACGGATTCGACCGCATTACGTAATCCTGTTGCCTAATGTCACCGATAAGCGATATCTAATATTGTTCAAAAACGAGGTGACTGCCCGACTGGTCTTTCCTGAAGGCCGTGCCTTTTTATATTTAAGGATTCCTGAAACACTGCACAGGAAACAGTAGATAATTCCACTGTAATGTTTCGTACATGCAATTGCCTCCCCTTAATACCCTTATTTTGAAAAACTGCAGCTTGACTACCGTTGAGGTAGCTAAGTTGGTAAGAGAGACAAAATATATCTAAGGCCCAGAGTTCGAATCCTGTTTTAGTCCTTTATATATTTCACACTCAGACCACTTGTGATATGTTCATTTCTTTTTTATCTACTTTTATAAAGATACTGTAAGGTATGCTTTTCTTTCAGAAATAATTTATCGCAGTTATAGTCATGCCGGGAAAACAGTTTCCTGTGCAGGGATCCTTAAACGTATTTAACATTTAACGGCATTTTCTTCAGTAAAACAGTCTTATTCCTCAATCCTCATTGGTTGTATCATAATCGCGTGTAGGTCGGTGATTTCTGACATTAACCCGGTGTTACTATTTTTAGAGACATTATTATTATTATTCGCTTGATAACGTCACGATGCTCTCGAATGCTAAATGCGGTACTTTTCTTTTAACAAATATATTAGAAACATCTTTTTGAATAAAAAACATCATACTTTCATATATAATGTAACAATTCTAAATTTTGTTTTCGCCGGGGTTAAAATAAGTTTTCAGGTTCTGTAACCACATATTCACCTCAACAACAGTCAATAACTGATCAATATACGACGGAAGCCGGCAAAGTGTAAACATATCATTGCGTTATAAATATAAGGTGAAGAACAAACAGTAGACAAGTCAAAGATACACTCCTGATTACAGTGACACGGACAGACAGATAGGCATTTACTCATTCTGCATGTACATACACAATAACGCAACAGACAGACGTAAAGACTATATCAATAGGCTAACAGACTGATACACAATGACTGTTAAAAAACACTGATAAAACCCAGTTGTAGTATCCGTGCCTTTGTCATTAACTTAACAATTTTCGGTAATATTCAACACCGGAAGTAGTCCTGTTCACATGGGCATTAATGCACGTTCAGTAATAACGCTATTCTCGTTTATTTGTGCAAAGGACGGTTTTGTTCAGGATAGGTGGTGTATTATAATAGGCATTATGGACTTCCGACCTACAGCCAAAAATTGTGAGCATGAATTGAAACCTTTTTCATCTTCATAACAAAAGCTTAGTAAATTATTTCTGAAAAGAAACCCATGAGCTGCGAAACTTTAACGGAAAGACAGCTTTGTTTTGAGCGTAAACGGAGCAAGACTTGGATTTGAACCCCGAAACTCTGATTACAATACCGCCAGCCATCAATTTAACTGACCTGCCCGATCTACAGTTGGTGACTTGGCCGATTTCCGCTTTACATGTATGTCCAAAACGAAACTAAGGGATCGATACCACCATATGTATGAAAACAACTACGTTGGAACTCTCTAGTGTTTTGCTAGCAGTGGGACAGGGATTCTAAATGAGAGTGTCCTACTAACATCCGGTAGATGAATGACCGCCTGTCGTGTCCGGGGAAATGGAGGTGTCGCTCTCTATATGTGTATCACGTGTACTTGTTCTGTTTGTACCGCGATGGCTTTGTTAGGGTGTCTGTCTCGCAGTTAATTCTAGCGAATAGAGGAGTATTGATTTGAAGACGCTCTTTATAAAATTATGAATAACTTTATATAGAAATGAATTGTTGCTGATTTTGGCTTTATACAATACTGACATATGTGATAGAAAACGTCACGTGATCTGTTCCTTGAGTTGTCCAATGTACACGTTACGTGTCTTAACTCAACATGTTTATATATATCTCGTAAAACTGTGTGACTGGAGGCTCATATAGATATACCCCATCCCCTCTTTCTCCCCACCAGCGCTGTTCGTGACCTTTGACACTTTAACCATGACCTTCCAAAAGCCGGATTTGGTCGAGATGCTACGATTGATCATGGTCTTTGAACACAACATATTGTAAGTCTATTGTTACGACACTATCATGTCTGCATTAGGTGTATATGATCAAATTCCTTATTTTACTGAACTGTCGTTGTAGGAAATGTGTTTTGGGCAAAACTCAGTGATTGATTAGTTCTTCACATGCTTCTGCACAAAGCCCTACGACAACTTGATTGAGTATCGGTTGTTGAAGCCCATATAAGGTTGCATGCTGTTTAATTGACTTGAAATGTCAAATGACCTGCAGAGCTAACGTTATACTTCAGAAACAATGATTAGACAAGTTTTACATTTGTTTTGATGTGGAATGTACATTGATGCAGGCGCAGTGTCACCTTTCTTAGATCAAAGCCTTCGCGAGCGTTACGCCAGAAATTGACGTGCAGAACACCTGCCTTAAACTAGTAAACAACCCAAGCAGCCGATAAACTAGTCGTTAGTTTACCGCCGTGTACGAGAGGTGGGAGGATTTCCAATGAATGTTGCATTTCTGTAATACTGTTTCATGCCGCCATTATGCGCTCTGATTGAATTCTGATATAATCGTTTTGTTCGTCTGACCTAAATGGAAAGAAACGTTGTCTTATGTAGTTGTTTTGACGTTTGTCAGTCAGATTTTTTATTCAGTAATAGATTGATTTGTAACTTCAGTCTGTCAGATATTTATTGGTTATATGTGGATTATGGACGTAGGTCTGTTAGATATTTATTGGTTATATGTGGATTATGGACGTAGGTCTGTTAGCCATTTATCGGTTCTTTCTCAGCCGCGTTTTAGATTCCGACATAATACACCAATATTTGTGAGCTATTTTTTTACAATTGAAGTCTTATAGAATAGCCAAACAACACTCATAAAGAGCTTCGTATGAGGTTATAACATAACCTTTATCCGTATCTTTATTTCCCTATATGTATTAAATGCGTGTATTTTCACAAACACCTGTCGTTGACTCGTGCTTTACCGTTCGGTGCTGTATGACCTGAAATGAAATAAAATACCGTAGACTGAATGTTTTCATACTGTAGATAATGGCTGACATGTGCTGCAGAAAAAAGTCCAGCTTATATCTTGTTTAATATTTGTGTTTCTCAAAATAGTTCACAATGACGTTATATGACAAATAAAAAAATACTCGTCTGCGAGTAGTTCGTATCGATGCCATTTTTTTTTGTCCCGAACAGATGATGCGATGTACAGTAATAGTTCCATTTGCGTTCTACTAGAGGAGTTCCGAACGGCCGTTGATCTTCTTGGTAGAAACTGCAAGTTTTGTAACCTTTTGAAAGTAACATTTAATTTAAAATTGACGAATCCAATAAAATGGATACTTCACTGCACGTAAATTGTACATATCTCCTTGTATAAGGGTTGGTTTGCTTTGCATGGTTTAACGTCCTATTAACAGCTAATGTCATTCAAGGACGTGCCTCCATGCATGTTATGAATGCATGCATGTGCGTATGTTTGCTGAAACCAGGGTATGTTTGTGTATAGCGCGGATCTGATGCCGTCTTTAGAGTGTTACATTTACCTCACCGAAATACTTCGCCGAAAGCACCCAGCACAGTACATGTATATCATCCGGCATCATAATAAGACTGACAACGGATAAGCCATTTGTTGCGATTACCTTTAGGCTGAACGCTAAGCAGGGAATAACAGCTACCATTGTTAACGAGTTTGGTATGTCCTGGTATGTATGTACAGTACACATGTACATGTTCGTTCCACCACTTTCCCTATAATGTTACCCTACAACTGCAAATGTTTGCCCAGTCATTTTTCTCCCTTGAATGAATTCAGCACGGACGAAATATCTTTCACATATTATCAGTACCGTGTAAATATACTTGAATTAAACACTTAGGACACAAATATGTCCTCCAATAAGTGTTAGAGCATTAATCTACAACGTACTACGCAACGCGGTTTTGTTTTAAAATGCAGAAAGATAAAACTTTGATGTTTACATCATGACATCTTGTTTTTGTTTATATTTGGTCCAGATAAAGATTCTTAAACAAAAATGGCCATTTCTTTGCGGTTGTAAAGACTGCAAAACCAGATATCGATCAAATATTCCATTTTTCTTTGAAGCACCTTTGTCCCTTTCAAATTACTTTCGGTTGTATTGAAGCAATCTCGTGGAATCTAGCACAGGGTTTATCGGCAAACTGTAACGTCGGTTTTTTTGTGTAAACATATTCGTTGTCGAGAAATTTCAAAAAAAAAACTTAGTCACAAGTTATTGCAATTTGTGAAGCCAATTTAAAGCACGAATAACGACCGAATTCATATTCAGACAAATATAAATAAAAAGGAGATAGAGGTCAAAATTGGCATATATTTAGTTAATACAATAATCAAAATCTTCCACAGTAAGTAATACTACTGTAGATGTCGACTTTTTCGCAGAGTTTTGATTTTCGCGAATTTCGTTGTAAACCCTTTTCCCGCTAAAGTACTGTACAACCCGCAAAATAAAATAAAAATCCGCCCTTACCCCAACATTTAGTGTCACGACCATTAGACAGCAGTTCTGCGAAAATTGGGGACCGCTAAAATAAAGTATTTTTTTAATCCACAGTTTATTCTTATCAAAATGAAACAAAATTTGCATCCAAATGTAGGTTTTTGTCCCAAAACAATATAAGAACCCCAAATAAGAACGAGCATTTAAACACATATGATTGACACTCTTAAAACAAGACAGGCATTCCTGTAATGTAGTCACGTTATACAGCTGCGGGCTTGAACCAAATCGACACGAAAAATGTGATATTGTAGAGAACTACATTGTCGTCTTAGTCTTGTGTATAGAGGATTAACTTCTATGTATCCATGGGAATATCAGGATAAGGCGGATTTGAAAAATGAGATTGGCAAGGACCTAATCGAACCAGGTTTATATTACTTATTGTAGAAGACAAAAATAATGAGATTTCAGATTTTGTAATGAAAATGAGGATATGAAGTTAGCATTATCACTAATATATATCGATTTTTTTTCAACGATAGGGATGATAGACTTGATAAGTAATTTGGAGTCTGATCCTGTTCATTTTGTACAATAATTGAAGTTTCCTTCTCGTTCTGCAATAAAAAAGAAAGAAATATGAGTCAGGTTTCTTAGTTTCGAGATTCATTTCTTGCATATGAAGGTTCCAGCTGCTTCGCATTAGGTCTTTTTTTATTTTTATTTTTATTTTTTATTAAATCAGAAGTTCAGCCATTCCAAAACTCACAAGCAACCCATATAAATGAAAATCCCTGATTAAGAAATTTCAGCTTAGGGATCAGACCATTTTGAATTACATCTTGTACGACTTCCATCATTGTAGACCATACTGGAATCGTCCAGATCAATTCATCGTAGAGTTTACGGAACGTAACATAGGGATGGAAGGGTTAAATATGACCCTACGATATCAAAATTTATATTATCCCGGCCCTCAATGAAAAATCAAAATCTTCATCATCTATGGGGTTTGGCACACGTGGTATATACTAACGCCTCTCACAAAACAAACCAATACAAGGTTCAATTGATCAATGGAAACACAATACAATTAAATTTTGACTGTAACTTATTTTCATAATTCAATAATTTCCACCAGTTACTGATTTGATTTCAGAAATAACTGCATTGCCGGTAAAATATTCATCATTGCGATTTTTGACAGTGGTAACATTATTATGGCTCATCTTTATACCTGTATGTCGGATTAGATGACATAGGTCACATAACGGGGCAATAAAACACGTACCATGGCGGTCGCATTCACTTATCCGGAGCCTCTCTAGAAAAGAGTCTAAGACCCACCACAACCGAGTTCCGAATGACTGAAGCAAGCGACAAAAATGGCGCGTCAACCTGATCATCTTTACTAAAAAAAAAATTGTTTTATTTCGGCATAATAAAATATTCACTTATCTTGTTGAAGGGAAACACAATTCTTTGTTTCCCCTCGATTAATTATGTTTAACTTGAGCTTCGCCCTCGTGAAACATAATTAATCTTTGAGAAACAAAGAATCGTGTTTCCCCCACATCAAGGGCAATAATGTATAATACATGTATGTATTTTGTGGCCACTAACGATTACAAAATATAAACCAGTGTCCAAAAGGTGAAAATGTGCCATGGTTATTTTTTACTGTGGCGATGAACCGTTCACTGCGGACGTCGGTCGTCTGTCCACTGTCGGACGAAACTAAAAGTGGAAACTAAGAGAAAACCAATAAATCATACTTAGAGGTCGTTCCTAAGTCAGCGTCAAATGTCAAGTCCGTTTCGAGTTGAAAATCCCGGTTTGTAATAGTTCCCGGCGGGGATACACCAGTCTAGATCAGCACTAACCGGTGTATTTTAGGAAAGTCGATTTTATTCCGAAATTGTTTTCCGCCTTTGTTTTCTCGTTGAGGTGTTTTGTACATATAGCTTTCCATCAGACATTCTGAAACACAACACAGATGTGTCATAACCAAGCTCTAACCGGCATTGTTGTGTTTGTTTTTTTCTGCAGATTCTTTTTTGAGGTAGGAATTGGCTGATCCTAAAAATTAAAGGACGTGTCCGAGACAGCAAGGATACCACGCTAATTTTTCGTTCACAACATGTCTACACATACATGTATCTATAAACTACAATATAAATGTTTTTTTCTCAGATAATTTTCTTTTTGAAGAGTGTTCCCCCGTATTTCAGTTCGGTTTGGTTTGTTTGTGTTTAACGCCCTAATATGAAAAGGCAAAGCCTTAACAGAGCGTAGCTTTTGTTGATCTCTGATATTTACTGATTCAGAATACTGCTTTCAGAATGAGGCAAGATGAACTTTATTTAAAGTCGGCTAGTCGGGAAATAACAATAAAACATAAGCTCTAACGAGATTAAGGCCGACATAACAATAGGGAAGATCGGCCCATTTTTATTATAGTCTGTTCTGGGAAGTATGGCAGCACATCGGTGTATTTACTTATCAGAATTTCCATGCTCCATTAATCAAGCCATCCTCGATATCCAGGGGTTACGCTCACTTTCGCTCTCTACACCCCTGGAATATATCATAGCAAAATTGAAGGCTCGGTGTGTGCCACTGATCCTGTTGATGAGACAAGAAGACTAGATCGATCGTTTGATGTACATTAAAAGAATCTCGCGGTCACGTAGCGGTAAAAATTGACAGGCTTTGAAGTTGGGCGTCTCTTCTTTGTAATCTTCAAAGGACATGTATCAGCCTAGCGATTGGTCAGTATTTTACCCGAGACCAATCAAACACATGACATATTCCAGGGGTGTAGAAAGCGAAAGTGAGCGTAACCCCTGTATATCGAGGATGCAATCAAAGCCGTCACAGAGCCTTTTTTTCTTTACATTTGTGTAAATCACCTCAAGATAAAAACAGGATTAGACCCCTCTATATGTGATTGGTGGCATCCAATTTGACGGGTAATGCATTGCAAATTGAGTGCAGACTAATAGTCGAATGTAATGCCGAATAAAACCCCGGATAGTAGATTGTGGGACGAATCGAGGACAAAATGTACTGGCTAATATGTAGGTCTATCAATGGCACAAGCATATATGTCACGCAGTGGAAGGCCTGTAGGATGGTCGGGAACCTGCCCACCCTGACTGAGTTTCCATATCTCACAGGGACCTGAGTAGTTTTAAGGGGTTTAAATCCTTTTCGGTAAAAATGATGATAATGTACGAGAAGGGATGGCAGTTTTACGGGAAAATGATCTAAACCCCTAAAACGTAAAACGTGTAAAGTGACTCTGAACACCTTAGGGCAGGTCCAAATACAGCTGTAGCTAATCCCCATGTCCCTAACCTGTGCATACATGATATTTTTTCACATTGTTAAATTATGATAACTCATTACGGCAGAACCAATCCTGCAGATTTAGAAATCTTATATACAGACCATTCGGCCCACTGGCAGATATGTGTGCACGTGTCAGCGTCGGAAGGTTCCCAAGGGCTGTTGATAATGACAATGGCAAACGTCAAACTGTTCTTTCAGAAGATCAAGCTGTTGAATCATTTACAGATCTGGTGACGCCATAACGTTTTCTTGGTAAAATAGAACATTTCGTTGTCACTTGAGATAATCGCTGCATCAGTTATAAAAGTGACAATTGCGAAGAGTTCCCATGACCCAGAGATGGCTGAGATTTAAACTTCCTTTGACAATATATTCATCGCTTTAGGCACTTTTGCCGTATCAGGTTCAACCGAACAGATCTGAACCGAGGCTGACAACTGTAAAATGCACGTGCATTTCGAGGAGTCCAGACGTACCTGGCCGAATATAAAATGCTGGCCATCTCTAATTTGCATTAATTACTTCTACAAAAAACAATGCCTATTCACAAATATTTGTAAGGCATCTTATAAAAAATTAACATACGCGAGAAAAATACGCATATAGATGTATATCTTGTTTTAAGCTGGCACACTCTGGGGCCAGGTACATTTTGTACGCTTACTTATCATGGAATATAGCAGCGCTACCTGAACCTTTTCAATTACCTATAAGTCGGGCTTTTCTTTGGCGATTGGGCATTTATAAATCGTTGAAAGCAACATTGTTTGAGAGTAGAACTGGCAGTGAAATGGTCCGGAGTTCGACTCCTGCAATTTTGAGATTTTTTTCTTTCTTTTTTTTTCCAAATATTTAACGAACAACTTCAATTCTGTTGAAAAGGATTTAAACAAGTATAGTGACCGTAGTATTACAATTATTCTAACATGATGGTACCTTTAAGCTTAAGTCGGGTTTTAAGTGGCTACATTATAAGTGGATTGGTGCCGTTATTAGGGCTTAGCAGTAACGAAGACTATAACAAAACCAGTTTTGAACTCGTTTAAAAGACTACGCTTTGGCTGTGGTATATGATTATATCTACAAAACACTGACAAATCTGTGTTACAACTGATCTGTCCAAAGAAAACATATACAGTTTTAACATGCTAGTGCTACGTGAAATGATATGAAAAATTAAAAATATATCCGTTTTCATTTCCCTAGTGCAAGTTCATCGATCGCTAACAAAATTGAAAGTTTTGGCCGTGAAATAATCAAGACATGGCGAGCACAAAATTACTTCTTAATCGATTGAGGTCAATCCATTGAAATCGTAATGAAAACTCACATCACGTGCAAGCACGCGTAGGACGCAATTTTAGGACGACCGCGCCCATTCTTTTCAGTCACGCTAATAAAAGTCACGTACTAAATATAGATGAGTTAAGACAAAACTGTGTGTTTGAACTCGTGTATAGAGTCCTGTTAAGAACATGTAACATTTCCTCTAACCACTGGTAGCTTCTGTGTAACGGTAGGGTACCGAACTCCAGTGTTATTTTTGGTTTTATAAATACAATTCATTATTGACGGGAATTTCTCGGAGATTGTAATGGTGAGTTATTGCCTGTTGTCCGTTACGTTATACATATATACATAATGTACTTCAGGGAGTGGTTGGTGAAAATCATGTTTATCTAGCTAGAATTAATTCATTTTCAAAAAATTATCACTAAATCTCTTTATTAGCAGATTCATATTACGTCATAGTATCCATGTTAAATGAGAGCGTTTGGGGAGATTTCTACGTGTATCATGAGCAGCCCAACATATTTAGTACGTAAGTAATCTATAAATAATGCAGGCTAATCGGGTGGCGTAATAGATAGCACACTCGCCTTTTAACAGGACGACCGGGGTTCGCCTGCCCAACCACGTGGGGTTTCCCGCTTTCATCCGGGCCAGCAAGAGTGTTGTAATAAATTGATAAAACTTTTCAACTAGATTTCTGGTTAGATGTGAAAGAAGCACATTACTGTTGTCAGTTTGTGATAATAACAATCACGGTTTCAAAGAAATGACATATATGTCTCCTTGCTGGAATGTTTTATTTTCTCCTCCTCCATACCTCCTCCTCCTCCTCCTCCTCCTCCTCCTCCTCCTCCTCCTCATTATCATCCTCATCAACAGCATCACCACCACAATCATCATCGTTTTCTCATTTTTACTTGTAAATATTTAACCTGGAAAGTTTGCTTTGTATTGTTGAAGAAACACGTGGTAGTTTACACAAAAAGTACGAATAACTGTCTTCCCTAGTTCGTTAAACCTACATTATGGTAGAACTTAACCTAAACTTCCACCCCACCCCACTTCCCATGAAAACTGCGCAAAGAGCTATTTGGATGTCAACGGAATTGATATGCAATTAGGTTGTGAAACTGCATTCTCAGTACGTTCATTGACATCGCCATATCGATAATTAATGCATGAATGCTAGACATCTAAAGGAAGCGACAGAGACTAGACATTCACCAGGTCGGTGACCGATTAAATTGCTTCGCAAGTGTTGTTATAGACTCACCGGATTCCGTGTTCGTCTTAGACATTTTATTATCAAACTCGCCATTTTCCGGGCCACTTTCGTTTAATTCGTTTCAAACATTTAGACTGGGTTTGACCAGAGTTGTTCGTTTACAAAATATGGACTGACCAAGTAATTTGATGTTGTTGGCAAAGATTTTCAAGGCCTGCATTAACATTTGCAGGTTCGTCAAGTTTTATTCTTGAAATATTAAATTTGAAAAATAAACAAAAGGGTTGGTCCGCATAAACGAACAGGCCCTAGAGTCTACTTACCTGTTTGTGGGTATTAAGAGACTAACTCTAAATGTGGCTTTGATAAACGAACTGTGTGAAAACAGTGAGTGTTCCCTCCTTTAGTTCAATTTGTAGAGCACTGTTAAAACCTTACATTAAGATTTGTTTAACAAAACTCGTAGTCCAGTGAAGTCCTCGTAATTCTCGTTTACAGAAAGAACCGATGATTCCCGATTGACCTTGTCGCCCTTACGCTTGTCGTCCGATGTTCGTTTTTCTGGCGATCCTTCGCAAAGAGTTTCCAAGGACTGCATTGTAACAACTGCTATTAACACAATCTTGGTATAGCCCAATATTTCGGTTTTTAGTATCACTCATAAAACAATAAAAAGTTTAAAGCCAGAATGAAATTAAGCTAAACTCTGAGAACATTCCTAACTTAAACAATCTTCCACTAAAAACTGTTCGTATTCCATATTTCTGAAAATAATTCAATTGTCATGTAAGTGTTAAATTTTCAAAAAAAACAAAAAACAATTGAATACATTGTTTAACATTTGAGAAAAAAATATTGAAATAACATAAATAAAATATCTAAAAGATTGAAAACAGTTTTTGCCTTTAAGAAATATGTGACTACGCGGCCCAGTCGATCTCCATAAACGACACGAACCATGGTTGGCGTTTTTGTGACAATATCTGCCTTTTCGTAATCTTGTGGTCTTTTTTCATAATTATGTTTGGCTTATTCCATTGTTTCCAGTAATACATCGTTCTTATCAAATTACTTTATTTCCGTTTATTTTATCAATATTACGCCAAAAATGAGCGAGACACTATTCCTCTATTGGTTAACCTTTTCCAGTGGAACGCCGCCCTTTGTGAAAATCGTCGGTAACAGACGGTTTTCTTATTGAATTTTCGGAGTTTGCATTAAGGTAATAGGATTGTGTCACCATTTCTCAGTAGAATTTCTTTAAATTTTGTAGTTATATTGCTTTGAAGTAAAGAAAATTTTCTGCCAAAAAAAAAATAATATAGGTTGTCAGAATTTTAAGGATTTTAAATGGAAATTTACGTAAAAACAGTTCGTCACTGTGTGTGTCTTCCGACTTAAATTTCCATTTAAAATCCTTAAAATTCTGACAACCTATATTGTTTTGTGGCAGAAAATTTTCTTTACTTCATATCAATATAACTACAAAATTTTAAGAAATTCTACTGAGAAATGGTGACACAATCCTATTACCTTAACAGGAAACCCACCAGATGGGCCGCTTTCATTTATCGCGATCCAAACGATTGAACCGGTTGGACCAGAGTTGTTCGTTTATGAAATAAGGTCTGACCTGGTTATCTGATGCTGCTTTCAGGCGAGCCTTGGCAAAGCCTGCATAAACATTTGCTGGTCCGCCAGGATTTATATCCGAAGATGTTACATTTGAAAACAGAAAAAAACCGGTTGTTCAGCATAAACGAACAGGCCCCTGGTGACCAATACTAAACGTTATGGGGCGATTCGTCTTTTTACCCCGTATTACACACTTTACACACGCCCCTGGTGACCAATACTAAACGATATGGGGCGATTCGTCTTTTTACCCCGTATTACACACTTTACACACGCCGATGACGTAACTTCTGTTGTAAGGTTGATCAGAGACGACGGAAATACGTCTGAGCCAGATTTTAAGAAGTAAATTGAAATTAAGATTTCAATGACAAGTTTTTGCAATGTGTTTTCATTAATGAAAGTAAATATCAAGATAGTGTATCCCACACCGGTACAGTCGCGCATTCAGTATGACATTTGGTCTTTTACCTTTGTCGCCTGCAAAAAGTAGGACGGTGTATACGATCGACGTCAACATACTTTTTGAAATTGAAGTAAAATAAAATAAAATTTAAAAAATAACGGTGTATGTAAAAGTGAAATTGAAGGAATTGTCAGGGTCGTTTTCCCTGTGAGGATATTTTAACGAAAACGAAAACAAAAGGAGAACACAGTTTATCCCCATTGGTATGCCAACAGTCTGCTGGAAAACCTTGCCTTTGAATTTAACAAATAAATATACAACACTTGATATAGCGCTCTATCTAGCTAACATAAGCCACTCTAAAGCGCTTTACAGTACATAGATATACAATTTTATACAGTCAATACAATTAGCATATATATCAATCAATACAATATTGAGGAATTCGCAGGAGCTGCCTTATCAGGGGCTATCTACTAGTCCTATGCCACCTGGCTAATATCTCCCTATGTGTGTACGCCTGTGTGTTTGCTGGAGATGTATTGTGTTATATTGTAATATATATATTGCCAGGAATTAAACGTCATACTCATGATTTGAGGGAAGGGGGCGCATTGCAGTAGTGGATCGTTATACTGTTACTCTAACCGATCACGGGTGGTCGGGTGGCGCAGTGGATAGCGCACTTGCCTTTCGCCAAGGCGGCCGGGGTTTGATTCTCCGATCGGACGTGAACAGGTATGGGTCACCTTCTCGACCACATGTGGGTTTTCTCCGGGTACGCCGGTTTCCTCCCACAGTAAGACCCCCGCGCGCTAACATCCGGGCCAACAAGAGTGATTAGTATAAGTTGTAAAAACTTGTCAAGTGTCAAGTTTATATATAACTAACTGACCTACCTGGTCAACGGATATAGTGTGACCATGTCGCACTACAGCTTATCCAAAACAATTAAGGAGAGGTTACTGAATTTATGGAAAACTGTAGTGAAATTCACTAATGATTTCCCTGTAGCAGGACAGAGATCCTTAAAAATAAATATTGTTTAAATTGTTTTTTTCTCTCTCATGATATCAGTTGTATTCAATATCATTTGAATATTGACTAACTATGGCGTCCTGCCCATTAGTGTTACCATTCCCCGTTTAGAGTGAATTGTCGGGTTATGATCGCGGGATATTACCTACAATACATTTGGCTAAAACAGGTTTCCAGACAGCAGATTCAATATAACATTGGAAGACGACTGTCTAATCAAATGTTTTCTCTCACATAACGTTAGAATAATCACCAATAGAAACATATCTTCGCCGCTGACAAGGAAACATTAAAGATCTATAAATCAATCTTTACACTTGAGTCCCACTTGTTGTGAACTTAAATTGCCTTTGTCGCGTGTTTACTTCGACCAAACGAGCAGATCTCAAAAATCTTCTCATTTTTCGCTGAATTGTCACAAATTTTACCTGTTCGAGATTTCTCTGCCACCCCCTTGGATATGATTTCGCCATCAACCCAAAGGAGAGATGGCACGCGAACAGAAACAATACGATGACGTCATGCGAACAAATTATGACGTTACAAGCAGACGTCGACGGTTGAGATCAACTGCGTTTCCAACATGTCATACACCTGTCGGTGGAGTTGTGACTGAAATAATAGAAGGGGAGGAAAATAACAACCCTTACTATGATGGTGTAACAAAGAAATCTCCGACTCTTGGGGTGACTATTTCATTGTCTAACACTCGGGTTAGATACCAAAAGAATCATCCGACACGTGGGAGATTTCTCTGACACACCGTCAACGTAAGGGAAGCTTCTTTTATTCTCCTTCCGTTAAAAGAACGTCTTCCGTTTTACCTGTTCAGAATAAATCCATAACGTTAACGCCCAAGGGTATGACAGATATCATGCGGAAAAAAACCGAGATACGATGACGTCATGGGAACAATATAATATGACGTCAAAATCAACTCTTGACAACATGCATTAGGATACACATGTCTTTTCTTCCCGAACCTGTAGGGGTTACTTATTATTGAAAGGGTGGGAGATAATCTCCCACGACGGGGACAGATTATATCAGTCTCCTCGGTTCCTGTCCCAGTCCAAGTGTTATATATAATGCTTGGAACTGAGGCTACATTCGTCAGGCCTATTTTACATAGACCGTGTTTAGCAACGACACAAAAATAACACATAGACTTTGAAGAAGACTTTCACGGCTGATTTGTCTCAGTACATTATGTAATACTTCGTCCCATTAAAGCTTGTTAATGTATCGATAATTGACCCAGCAGACGACAAAATCACAGACGACTGCTCCCCCAACACGCAATATCGGGGACATAAACAGCGGGCCCCCTAATTAATCACGAGTTGTTTGGCTCGGCGAGTACCGAACACAACAGAATTGATCTGCTGTCTGCAATTCAATTTCCATCTTTTCTATCTTCTTTGTTCTTCCGTCTAATAGGGAGATATCTCTCCATTCAGTCTGTTATGAACAAACTAGTCACAATCGTCAATTGAAGCAGAAGTCTTTGTATGGGGATTAACGTCCTTGCCATAGCTAATGTAATATGAAGGGGG
>NW_018405900.1:1660742-1690299 GCF_002113885.1 Mizuhopecten yessoensis
GGGGGGGCACCTTTTCTCGTGTATACTAACCGAAATATCCGCATTTCCGGCGGTGCTGCAAAATTCTATCCGACCCACGGGTCTAGATCGCTTACACGCGCAGACTGGCGGGGGATTTATAGTGACCTTTCTGGATCACGCTATTGTTCGTGACGTCATCTTATGACGTTTTGGGGTCAGTCAGGGTCATTGACGTCGCTAATAATTGCCATCCGGGCTTCATATGCAAATGAGAAATGCGGACAGTTTACAACTTTACTGGAAGAGCACCTGTTTTTACGGTTTTTAGGCAATAAGCAAGAAATAGAAAGCCTTCGGTCTCCTGCTCAATATTTTATCCCTTTGGTTTGAATAACCTTATCCATACCTCACATCAGGGATGGATTTTATTATTCTTGCATACTAGACCGAGATATCCTACCCACAGCAAAGCCTCGGGTTTCCTGCTCAATAGTTTATCCCTTGCGTTTGAATGACCTTATCCATACCTCATATCAGGGATGGATTCTATTATTACGTCATGCAGTAGGATAAAGCAGGCATGTTCTTTCTAAAATCTGCAGGTGGTAGACCCCTAACACAATCGTCAAGCGCTTTGATGGTCGTATAGTGCTGCAAATGCTGTACGCTATTATTACCGTAATACGGACAACGATCAATTAAAGGACCCCATCCATTGCAGAATCAGTTGTCTTCCTCTATGCCCTTTTACTGGGAACAGCGAGGGAATATCCGGTCTCTCTAGACGCCTCCGTTAGTCGTTTGTTAGAATGATGATATAAGGTCATAGAGGTCATACGGGTGAGACGTCAGGCCTTTGCTAATGCAAAGTAACAACGAAACCAATACATGTACAACCACACAATTCCTTAGGATCCCTGTACCAATGCAGACAAAACTCTTGTATATAGCCTTTTCACCTTTATTTCGTTTTGGATATACCTGAAGAGTATTTGGATCCAGGATTTGTCATTGACCAGATATCTCTGCTGGTAAGCGCGATAGTATAGCGATCCGAGGTCTTCAGTTCGAATCCTGGTCTGTTGTTGTAACTTGTTGATATTAGTTTTGTTTATTTCGTTCGGTTTCTTTTGCATCAAGTCCCGCAATGTAAAGTTTTCTCGACAGAAATGGTTTATCAAAGCTACGCCAGAAATACACTTTCCAAGGCATACTACAATGTAAAGGGGTACATGAAATCCTTCAAAAGTTATGTGTGGTTGCAGGAAGACGCATCTATTCTCATTATTCAAATTCTCCCAACTCGAATTAAGACATTCATGAAGACTTCATTTTACGAGAAAAGGCCGCAAATCTACCATGATTTTATTCAGTCAGAAATGTCACATTCATTATGCCTTTTCGTCGTTCATACTTCAGCTTGCACCTCGCTTGATTTTCACCAAAATTGACTTCCGCCATTTTTGTGTGACTTATTCCCTTTTAGTCAGTTGATTAAGTTATTTTACTAGTGTATCTAGATGAAAATCCTCGTTGTAAGCGATTTTTATCTGCATGTAATACTTCCAAGGATAGGGTCTCCCTGATTTTGTATCGAAGTTATGTGAAAAAGACAATGTGCTGACTATTTTTCATTATGAAAGTACTGTCCATCGATAGCACCAGTGAAATATAATTCAAAAGATAAGTTTTAGTTTAATACAAGAGGCCCATGGGCCTAAACGGTCACCTGAGTCTACAGTATTTATTTTTGTTGTTGAAATATGTACCAATTTGAGTAAAAAATAGTATAATGTTAACTTAACTTTGTCAGGACCATGAGCTGATCATTCCTAGACCAATTTTAAGTGAGATCGGCCTATTAGAACTTAGTAGCAAAATAGCGGCCATGGCAGCCAAATTGTATTTCTGATTGACCCGAAAAATAACAACACTTTGTCAGGACCATGATTCGATCATTCCTACAAAGTTTCAGTTCAATCGGCCAAGTAGATCTTTACTTTAAGTTTGAAATAGTTTACCAAAATGGCAGCTGTGGTGGCCATATTGGATTTCTGATCGACCTGAAAAATAACAACACTTTGTCAGGACCATGAGTCAATCATTCCTACAAAGTTTCAGTTCAATCGGCCTAGCAGAACTTGACTTTAAGTTTGAAATATGTTTTCAAAATGGTGGCCGTGGCGGCCATATTGGATTTATGATTGACCTGAAAAATAACAACACTTTGTCAGGACCATGAGTCGATCATTCCTACAAACTTTAAGTTCAATCGGTCCAGCAGAACTTGACTTTAAGTTTGAAATAGGTTTTCAAAATGGCGGCCGTGGTGGCCATATTGGATTTCTGATCGACCCAAAAAATAACAACACTTTGTCAGGACCATGAGGCGATCATTCCTACCAACTTTCAGTTCAATCGGTCCAGCAGAACTTGACTTTAAGTTTGAAATAGGTTTTCAAAATGGCGGCCGTGGCGGCCATATTGGATTTCTGATCGACCCGAAAAATAACAACACTTTGTCAGGACCATGAGGCGATCATTCCTACCAACTTTCAGTTCAATCGGTCCAGCAGAACTTGACTTTAAGTTTGAAATAGGTTTTCAAAATGGCGGCCGTGGCGGCCATATTGGATTTCTGATCGACCCGAAAAATAACAACACTTTGTCAGGACCATGAGGCGATCATTCCTACCAACTTTCAGTTCAATCGGCCCAGCAGAACTTGACTTTAAGTTTGAAATGTAAAATGTTAACGGACGACGGACGACGGACGACGGACGGACGAAAACGGATAGCTAAAGCTCAGGTGACCTAATAAAACAGTAGGTCGGACAATTTTACATGTAGCGCAATGTATGCGTTTCACTTCATTTACTAAACTTAAATCATTGTTTCCTACTAGACATTTCTTTTATGTTTTACTTGCGTCCTGACAACAGCCAAGGTACGGATAGGCACTGTCCGTAAACTTTATAGAAAGTGCCGACGGGTCCAGATTGCCAATGTCATAATGTGAAGTGTCAAGAAAGGTGGGTGACCAGAATATTCATTTACATGTTATGGCTCACTTTTACCTTGACATTTGAACAAAATATTAAGTTATATTCTAAACTGTCAAGGACATTGAGGAAACACATGTATACTATACTAGAGTCCACCAATGATTTTCGAAGAACTGGTCTCCACACAATTTAAAGATTGTCTACTCCACCGATGTCTGGTCATCCTTCCAGGTTTTTTTTAAATGACCTAATTTATACAATGATCTCTGGGGAGCCCGTGATGCTTTCCACTCAAGAGGTCACACGTGACCATGGCCCGATAATGTACATCTCCAAGATATCTTAGGGCGGCTGACTGACCTTGTCATGTTTAAAGTTCTACAGCTTTAGTGGGGTTTTGACCCTGGACAGTCTAACCCTGCCCCCACCAACCCTCAATATTTTGGGCGAGGCCAGCTAGCGCTACGACAATACCACTGTGACCTTGAACTTTTGGTCCAAAGAAATGAATATGTTCTCCTAACGTCACCCTGTGAAGTTAAAAAGCGATATAGACGGAAAGGCAAGTGTTGAGAATCTTTGACCTTGACATTTTGACCCCAGAATGAAAAGGATTCCTCATTTCATTTGAATTATTCTGAAAATTAACAAGAGGCCCAATGGGCCTGAATCGCTCACCTGGTATTAATCTCACACTTGTAATCTTAAAAGTGGACTAAAATACAGCTACAGGAAGAATATCAGTGTTTGATTCATAAGAACCTATTAAAAGATTTAAACATATGACGCCTGTGACCTTGAATGTCGAACATGGACATTAGGTTGAACAGAGTTTAAAGTCTTCCAATCCAGCATGCTTTTGGCAAAATATCATAACCCTGGACCTATTGGTTATACAGAACAAGTCATTTAAAGACTTAAATATATATTGACCACTGAAGTCGTTTAAAGGTTTTAAACATATTTGACCTTGAATATATGTAAAGGCCATTCATTTGAATAATCTTGGTTGCCCTTCATCACAGCATGCTACTGGCCAAATAGCATCATCCTAGGCCTTGTGATTATTGAGAAGAAGTTGTTTAAAGGTTAACATATCTGACCCCTGTGACCTTGAATATAAGTAAAGGTCATTCATTTGAACAAACTTAGTATACCTTCACCCAAGCATGCTACTGGCCAAATAGCATCATCCTAAGCCTTTTGATTATTGAGTAGAAGTTGTTTAAAGGTTAACATATTTGACCCGTGACCTTGAATATCAGTAAAGGTCATTCATTTGAACAAACTTGGTAGCCCTTCATTCTAGCATGTTACTGGCCAAATATCATCAGACTAGGCCCCTTAGTTATTCAGAAGTTGTATAAAGATTTGTTAAGACAATTGACCCCTGTGACCTTGAAAATGGACGAAGGTCATTCATTTGAACAAACTTGGTAGCCCTTCATCCAAGCATGCTACTAGCTAAAAATCATCACTCTGAGCATTTTGGTTATTCAGAAGAAGTTGTTTAAAGTTTTTAAACATATTTGACCCCTGTGACCTTGAAAATAGGTGAAGGTCATTTATTTGAACAAACTTGGTAGCCCTTTATCCTAGTTTGCTTCTGGCCAAATATCATCACCCTAGGCTTTTTGGTTATTAAGGAGAAGTTGTTTAAAGTAAAATATTGACGCCGGACGGACGCTGCACCATGGCATAAGCTCACTTGGCCCTTCGGGCCAGGTGAGCTAAAAATAGCTGTTTGAGGTTTCTCCTGTGGTTTTATGGTTGTTACTGCCAGATATCTTTCTTATAGGGAGAATAATTTACTTCATGAAACCTTTTTCGTCTCATTCTGGTTCAACAAAACAATGTTTATAGAATACAGTTACAGTTTTAATGAGAGACAATTTTATTCATCACTTTCACAATACAATATTTTTTTACATATTGACATCAGCTAAATTTATTACAATTTTAACCTTTGACCCTTGATCATCTCTCTTTGTCAAGGTATTCTTACAATACAACAGCCAATCAAATCAACTGTTATAAACAGACAAGGGGGTAGATAGCTTCTTTTATTTTTAAAACCGCAAGATAATTGCACAACACTGATCTAGTATGGTATGTGTGCTTAAAATGAATGAAAAAACATGAGATGAACATTAGTTATTGAAACTTGGGTGATAAGAGATGATAAAAATGGGGCCAGTGCTTGGATGATGATCTATATATATTAAGTAAGATCACTTTTCCTATGAGCTAGTAGCAAGTTACATATATTGACACACAAGCTGATTTGTACCACGGACTTTAATCTAACTCCGTGGGGAGTACACAATACAGTACCATGGAGCATGATGTAATCCACCAGTATAACATGACGGGTCTAGTATGATGTAATTCCCCAATATACCAGTATAACATGACCAATCTAGTATGATGTAATTCCCCAATATACCAGTATAACATGACCAGTCTAGTATGATGTAATTCCCCAATATACCAGTATAACATAACCAACTACTACTCATGGTGCCGACTACACAATAAAACTACTTAATGAGGTATAAATGAAATATCTAGCATGCTGTGCAGTCTGGCATGAGGCACATAGGAACTGTCCGGCAGAATTAACTGATGATGGATCTGTTGAGAAAGACTGATGACAACACTGTGGATAATGACTGCAGATGACATAGATGATGAAAATGATTGAAATTTGTCAATCCAAAGCTATGAATATACTTAAAAAAGACAGACAGAGACTTGGAGTGATTAAATATTGTGTTGTGTGTTTATTCATCAACAACATCCTATAAAACGTAATGCATTTACCTGGTCTTTACCAGATCCATTACATTGATCCTTCCCCTACCTTATACAGTACAATATTGGGTAACTCAATGTTGATCTTTCCCCTATCTTATACAGTACAATATTGGGTAACTCAACGTTGATCCTTCCTCTACCTTATACAGTACAATATTGGGTAACTCAACGTTGATCCTTCCTCTACCTTATACAGTACAATATTGGGTAACTCAACGTTGATCCTTCCCCTACCTTATACAGTACAATATTGGGTAACTCAATGTTGATCTTTCCCCTACCTTATACAGTCCAATATTGGGTAACTCAATGTTGATGCTTCCCCTACCTTATACAGTACAATATTCGGTAACTCAACGTTGATCTTTCCCCTACCTTATACAGTACAATATTGGGTAACTCAATGTTGTTCTTTCCCCTATCTTATACAGTACAATATTGGGTAACTCAATGTTGATCCTTCCCCTACCTTATACAGTACAATGTTGGGTAACTCAATGTTGATCTTTCCCCTACCTTATACAGTACAATATTCGGTAACTCAACGTTGATCTTTCCCCTACCTTATACAGTACAATATTGGGTAACTCAATGTTGATCTTTCCCCTACCTTATACAGTACAATATTGGGTAACTTAATGTTGATCTTTCCCCTACCTTATACAGCATAACATTTGATAAACTCAACATTAGGGTAAGTGTCACCCCATCTGATCTCATAACTGACAAGGGTTCCTCTAACCCTCCCCTTTGATGAACATGGTAATAAAAGGTTAGTATCCCTAGCTTACAGACATAAGGATCATCCCAGACAAACATTCCCCCCTCCCCTCCCACATCCCCTATTCTTAGTTAAGTACAGATGGTATTGAAAGGGTTGTAAAATTTAAACTAGAATAGTAATCAAAAACACCTCTGGGGTCATTTTCAAATATTCTACCAGCCATTTAACTCTGAAATATTTTCAAACCCGTTTTAAAATCACAAATAATTCATTTTCCTTTCTCTTTTAATCAATCATTTTTAAGTGTCAGTTAACAATACTAAAGCTAACAAGTCTTCATTTTTCTTCTTCTATGAAAACTAAACATAATTTCAGATCCCGCCCCCTTTGATTGGATCATTCTGTGCATCAGGTACATACAATTCATTCCCCAGCTGTACACTTATACAATACAGCAGACTAATATTTAACATGCATGCCATCTTGTCGTAAACCCTATCCAAGACTCGGTGGTCTGCATATTTACGTCAGATTGATGACGGAATGATCAAAGCCAGGCCAGCATGGCATTACAAACCTGGTAAGTCCTCGCACTTGGACTGTCCTTGGCATGTATTCAATATCAATGGTCCAATAATTGAAATCCAATAGTCTGCACTGTAGACAATGTCATTTCAACAACTATACACATTGTTCTTCTTTCTCTCCAGCCTACCTGTTGAAAACAATCTTAAAGATGTTTTCAGGAAAATCTATAAATCAGAGATCGGTTCAAAAAATTTCACTGCATACAGTATACATGCGAAAATAAGCAGTTGATTACAACATACTGAAAAATCTGCTGGTATTTATCACCGATGTAGAGTCTAGTAAATCAGAAAAATTTCAAAATAGTTGTCGGACATCAGAATAAAATTGGAATAAAAATATTAAAAAGCAATTTGACACACAGATCACAAACGGAAGGGCGTCTGTATTTGTATGAGAACAATGTGCTCACACAGATGTATCTTTGGTCACCGAACAACAACCACTTCTAAAGATCTCATGAAACAGTTCAATAGCTGACAAGGAATTCTCCACAAAACAACACCACATATTAGTTATCCAAGTTCTAATGTGACAAGTGTTAACAAAATGTGCCTTTATTTGACTGTGGTTTCATTTGATGATAGTGAGGATGTTGATTTCTTTTTTATAAATTCAGTCAGCCGTGTCCTTGCTGTCGGTCACTGTTGGTATTCCTGCTGTTCCTCCCGGGGTCCCTCCTCCTGTGGGGGAGACTGTGGCGAAGCATCCTCGCGGGTTTCGCGGGTTTCGCGGGGGAACCCATTTGGTTCCTCGTCAGGGTAGCCCTTGTTCTGGTCTTCTTGTTTGATGAGAATCTTTCCGTCAAAGTCAAGGGGCATGTCCTGCATTACCTCATCCGGCTGGCCCTCAGGTCTGTCACGGCGACGGTCACCACGGTCACGACTCCTACTACGACGAGCACGTTTGCGATCTCCCCTGTCACGTGACCTGGTCCTCTTGCGTTCTCGAGATCTACTCCTTCTTCCCCTCTTCCTGCTCCTATCCTCATCTGGAAATGGAGATCAAATGTTGAAAATGGTTACATTTTGAATGAATACATTTCAAAGTGAAATAAGAGTCGGATTAAATTTCACATTTTGGGATTTCATAAAACTGGTTTGTTCAGTATGATTTTTTCCCAGCGCTGTTTTAAACAGGTCCTTATGACAAACAATCAATATATAACACAACTGGACATTTTGAAATGAGAAATTAGACATCTGTATTTTCTAACAACATTTCAAATGTAGACCAGTGTTTTTACTTTTAAATGATTTCCAGTGTGTAAATATAACCTATTGTTCTACTTTACCGATACACATATACTGTATTTAACCATGAATATATATATATATATATAATTCAAAAGGTTAAATGTCTTTGTAAAGTAGATAAGTATAGAACAGGGCTCTTCAATCAAACCTGAAGAGCCCAGTGAAAGGGTGGAGGCTGCTAGTTTTGAAGTCAGCCGTGATATCTTATTTTTCCTCCATGTGTGAACATTTCATATTGTAAGCAATAGCTGATTATGTAAATGAATAGTGGAGTGAGAGTTGTTTCCCCTTCCAGTGGGAACAAGGAGGTGAAAAAGAAATTCAGTTACAAGAAAGACAACTCTTGTTGAACCTGCACATCTTCAAAATTCCCATAACGAGAAACATACTTCTTACAATGATATAAAAGTAAGGAATTTGGTCCCCTTTCCAATACAACATTAATTTATCACAACTATGACACTGAATCCAGCATTGCTCAAATATTTCAAAAGCAGGACAGGAAACTAATGTATATCTACTAGCAAAATACATGTTAGTTTTAAGAAAATGCTTGTTAAAATTTCCCCCATTTGCAAATCACTGCAAGTAATTTTGTCTGCCTCTATGAACATTCACAATATTAATATTCACCGAAAAGTTGTCTGCAAACATATTCTTGTACACTGTAGTCTTATATGCATCATTGATTGTTTGTCTTTCAGAGTTACTGTTCTCTGGTTTCATTTGTTGATGCTCATTCATGTTATATTTGATGAAAAAGAACTTTCTTTCTTTAGTTTCTCATTTAGTGTGTCGATTTTTGATCACTTTCCATGTGGCTACGATACTTAGTTTCGACCACTGAAAAGACAGGCATGACAAGATCTTCCTGCCCACTATTTCTTACCGATATCATGAATTCCTATCTGATAACAACATAACTGCCAATTTGAGATCCAACTCTATGACAATTTTGTACTGACAATAAGATACACATGTAAGTCACTAAAATTAACTCATTCACCTCTGAAGACACATTTGAACCCTTCGAAAGCCAAGGTTGGAATAGCTCATTATGAAAATTCAGGGGTGAATGATTTAATAATAAATATGGAGTGAAAATTACTTAGATCAAATATGACTGATAGCTTGTTTCCTATATCCTATTTAATGGCAAACTTTACCTGTGATAGGCCCATGCTCAGTAATAAACCCATCCCACGTAAAACAATTTTTGTATATAGGATCTAATTAGGTTATATACTAATTTCCCATAAGGGCTCGACAACCTGACCCAGGTTCATGAAACAATCTTAGACTAAAGTTTTTGCTTAGCCAATCACATATGACATCATTTTTCAGGATGTTATCTGCGATTGGTCAAATCCAAACTTAGGACAATTTTCGGGGCCAGGTCTGTTCTTATTGTTAGTTAAATATGGTAAAAGCCTGCCAGTACCTTCATCAATGCCGCCTCTCCTATTATGCTCCCTACTTCTGCTCCTCCTCCTAGGCGCCTCCCTTTCACGACTGCGACTTCGTGGACGCCTTTCCCTTGATCGACTCCTGGGTCTTCCTCCTCTTCGGTCACCACCACCACCACCACCTCCAACACTACCTCCTCCTCCACCTCCACTTCCTCCTCCTCCTCTCTCCCGTGAACCGTCCTCCCTGCAACACCAAACAAGACACTCAATGGCCACTACCTTCCAGCAACACTCAATGGCCACTACCTACAGCAACACTCAATGGCCACTCCCTTCCAGCAACACTCAATGGCGACGACCTTCCAGCAACACTCAATTGCCACTACCTTTCAGCAACACTCAATGGTCACTGCCTTCCAGCAACACTCAATGGCGACGACCTTCCAGCAACACTCAATGGGCACTACCTTCCAGCAACACCCAATGGCCACTACCTTCCAGCACCACTCAATGGCCACTACCTACCAGCAACACTCAATGGCCACTACCTTCCAACAACACTCAATTGCCACTACCTTCCAACAACACTCAATGGCCACTACCTTCCAGCAACACTCAATTCCCACTACCTTCCAGCAACACTCAATGGCCACTACCTTCTAGCAACACTCAATGGCCACTCCCTTCCAGCAACCCTCAATGGCCACTACCTTCCAACAACACTCAATGGCCACTACCTTACAGCAACACTCAATTCCCACTACCTTCCAGCAACACTCAATGGCCACTACCTTACAACAACACTCAATTGCCACTACCTTCCAACAACCCTCAATGGCCACTACCTTCCAGCAACACTCAATGGCCACTACCTACAGCAACACTCAATGGCCACTACCTTCTAGCAACACTCAATGGCCACTACCTTCCAGCAACACTCAATTACCACTACCTTCCAGCAACACTCATTTCCCACTACCTTCTAGCAACACTCAATTACCACTACCTTCCAGCAACACTCAATTCCCACTACCTTCCAGCAACACTCAATGGCCACTACCTTCCAGCAACACGCAATTCCCACTACCTTCCAGCAACACTCAATGGCCCCTACCTTCCAGCAACACTCAATTCCCCCTACCTTCCAGCAACACTCAATGGCCACTACCTCCCAGCAACACTCAATGGCCACTACCTTCCAGCGACACTCAATGGCCACTACCTTCCAGCAACACGCAATTCCCACTACCTTCCAGCAACACTCAATGGCCACTACCTCCCAGCAACACTCAATGGCCACTACCTTCCAACAACACTCAATTCCCACTACCTTCCAGCAACGCTCAATGGCCACTACCTTCCAGCAACACTCAATGGCCACTACCTTCCAGCAAGACGTCGTAGATAACATCTAACATTTAAATTGTTTTGACCTTTCATACACATAAATACTATAAATCTTATGATGACTATGCAAAGAAGGCATTTTTGTTGAATTTTTCAAGTTTGACACTAAACAATAAGCAATTTGGTGCTGTTTCACCTAGAACAATGATAATGTTAGCATCTTTCCTAATTAAATTGAACATACTATGGAACAGAACTCCAGGAATGTAAAGGTTAATTGATCAATTGATTTCTCACTCGAAACAAATAGCTTTCTCAATTTTTTGTTCTTTCATTTGAAAAAATTCTGAATCAAAAATTTAATTTCAGATCAAATTTTAACCTAACACAGTGATGTTCTTTGAAAAACAATGTTTTGAAGATATTGGGAAAAAAATGTATCAAAATAATGCAATATAACCCAATAAAGACTTCCAATCAGAAATTATTGTTTCAATTACAGTGTAGCCTTGTTAGCCAGCCAACGTGTGTTTCCAGTTAAAAGTGTCGATCTTCACAGTGAAATGACTGGGTTACTAGGTCTAGATTTTTAGATAAAAAGAGCAATACTGTCCAAAACTTTTAAACTGGATAATGGTGACAGCAGGGCTGGACCAGAGCAATACTGTCCAAAACATTTAAACTGGATAATGGTGACAGCAGGGCTGGACCGTTGGAGGTTCTATAATGCTGTTAAATAGTAGATTTTTTCATGCAACTTTTTACACTGTAGACGAACTACAAACTTTATGGATATTGACATTGTCAGTGTTAACTTACCTGTATTCGTCTCGGCCGGAGAACCTGGTATTCTCGTCAGGACCACCCTTCCTGGTGCCGCCAAGACCTCCGCCTGTAAAAAATAACGTTACCAGGGTCAAAGACAAATCAACCTTCAACTTGATGTCTCAATTTTTGACAATATTTTTAAACTTCATTTTTTCACTCTGCAGCATTTTAAGGTTCATTGTAAAATATGTCACATAGGTGGCTGAGGAAAGTGTAATGTGAAAAAAAACAGGCACTTAAAATTGTGTCTAGTGTATGAATATTAATTTTGCTAAGTGCAAACTAAAAATCTAAAACTGTAGATAATGAAAAAACATCATGCAGTAATATATTTTTTTTCTGATTTTTCTCAAAAATGCATTTTTTTGGTTAATAACCAGTCAAGCTTTGAAGGACTTGGCCTTGGATATTACCTAGAATGATTTTCAGAAAAAGCTCAATGCCTATTTTACCCCTATCATAAGCAATAGGGTACTGGGTCCATCCCAGGTAGCATACAAGAAATATTTACAAAACCTCTTCCTAACAAATGTTATTTTTTCTTGCAAATTTCACAAGAAACTTCAGATATTTCTCATCATTATGAAAGCCAAATATAATGAAAAACTGTTATAAATAGGATTGTAATACAAAGAACAAAATTTGAAGATTTAAATAGCCTTCCACAAGGTTAAAATAATTTCAAGACTGGGCCGATTTCACAACGGGGTGGTTAAAACGTTTTATTTCTCGTGTATTAAATCTGTTATCATATGATTGTACTCCATATGTTCACTCCCTTGTCAAAATGACTGGCTGGATACGGCACATGTGTTTCCTCTGGTGCCGTAACAGAAAGTGATTTGGCTGTACAAAATGGCCTGAAGCTAGTCATTTTCTACATTAAGCCACCCCACTAGTGGCGTATTAAGCGGAGTGCTTCAGTGTCAATTGACCTTTTCACCATCTCTGTAGGTTAACAATTGATTAAGCACATGTTTGCCATCAGTGCTGCACAGACGCATACTTAGTATTGGTGCAGTAATGTCATCTCTATCTGAATTCACTGGTTACATGAAATGCTGCTTCAATAAGATTAACATAAATTCTAGTGTCCCTGTTTCACCTCAAGGCTTCATTTGTCTGTACTTTTGAAAATAGGATAATTTTCAAAAATCAATGTATTATCTGTCTGTACTTTTGAAAGTACATTTTTTTTAATTATATTATCAGTGTACTTAAATTGGAAATTGCTTTTCTGTAGAATAGAGCAACGGTAATACAGCTTCCCATATCTAAAAATAAAATCATCAAAATATCAGCTAAAATGAATAAAAGATGGAGACAAATTGGAGAAAAATACAGATTTTTTTTTTTTGATATCAAACTACAATCTGATGCATTCTCTGTACCCGAAATTGTTTTACCCCTCTTAAATGAATTCATTACTGAAAAGACTAAACAAAATGCTTTAAATTGTACATACAAAAAGTAAAATGGTAAAATACCATATTGGAAGGAATAGCCGTAAGCTGGACCAGACTCGATATATATCTCGTCAACCAGAATTTCTCACGATGACAAAATGCAATATTGCATAATCTTGGTCTAATACACTAATGCAGTCAGTGCTATTGTGAGCAGACATCTCCCCGGCCAGCCATTCACCGAGTACCGCTCTATCACCAGAAGGGGACACGAGTCGCATACAGTAAAACTGCCTCACTGCAATAGAGTCGTTGTAACTGCACACGTGACATATCGCAGTTCTGTCATGTGTCCGCAGTAACCATAATTTGTGTTAGTGGGTGGAAAACGTGTATCTATTTCTGGACGAGACAACTTGTAAAGATTTGCGACAGCGGGGGAGATGATGGGGGAGATGATGAAAGAGATGCTGATGCTGACTGAAGTGAAATGTAATTGCTGTCCTATCCCTGGCTGCACTGACACAGCCAGAAGTGTTATTGTATTTCAACACAACCTAGCCACAATCAGCTTGCAAACTTCAGGGTTGAGAAATCATGAGGTGTCTGTCCCTTATACTGATAGACATCCTTCACTGTTGACGATTTAATGAGACAGTTATCCCTAATAATGAGGAACAAACGTTAAAGACTGACAATTTTGTCCCTAATAACAATACACATATTTCACAAACAATCATTAATGTGATCCAATGTTGATAGGTAAAGTTATGATAAGACATATCGTAAAAACTGATAAACTGCCAATACCTTTTTTACAATCTTCAAACAAAAAGTATGACAAGACATGTTGAGTTGATAAAACTGATATCCTGACAAAACCTCTTTTACAATCTTCAAACAAGAAGTTCGTAGTCAGGTAGGTGTTTCGGAATGACAAAATAAAATGATACAAAAGAACAAAGATAATCGTTTGTGACTTCGTGAAACATTGTTTGAAGATACCATACCTCTGCATATTGAATAGCATATTAATTTTTGTATGGATTTCCAGTGTAAATAGTTTAGCATTACAAATTATTTGTTCCGTAATAACGTGACATATACAATTAAAAGTTTCCTGTTGCACGCCTGGGTATTTCATAACAGAAGTTGCTAACCGATTGAAGAAACAGCTGTGACGAGAAAACAAAACACTCCCCATTGAAAGCCATGTAAAGCATCTAAACAACTGTTTTAATTTAATTTAAACTAGCACAACAGTTTCTGTCCAACCCAGAGCAGTGTATTGAACATCCCACAGTATGCATTGTCCAGCTGACGCCATGATCAGCATGCATTCTGCTCCTATCTGCAGTGAAATTGTAGCAATGCTAAAAATCCATGAAGACATAATTTAAATGCTCAATCAATTTCCAATTACCTTATCAGTGCGGCCTGTTATTGGTCAATACTCTGCTCACGCTGAAGCTTGTACTAAAGACATTATTGAAGTCTCAGTGTCATATAATTACAGCAACAGTTGGCTTTCAATTGCATTTTCTTTTGAAACTTCAAACCGAGATACAATTCATGACATTGTGCAGGTGTTTTAATAGAGTTGATAAGGGACAGATCAGCAGACGGCCATACAGCACTGGGCTGATAATCCCAAAAGTCAAGTCTTTTTCGGAGCTGCCCATTTTATGATTGCCGTTTTTAAAATCGGACCCTTTTTTAGAATTTATAACTGGCCCGTTTAATGTCGGATCAAGTTTGGACAAAACACGACCTAGAAGTGTAAGTACAGATAAAGTATGTAATGCTTATACCAATTTTCAACTTTGACCACAAAGCTGTGACCCTTTGACCCTGGGTTTGATTTAAAATTAATCGTAATTTCAACAATTTGATCCATTTTAGATGAATCACATACAAGTTAGAAAATTATATTTCGCACATTAATACATTCAACATGCCCAGTTGTATTATTAAGGACCACATCAAATATAACGATAGGGCTTCATGGTCTTATAATGGATGTTGCATGGCAATTTCCATCAGTGCTCTTTAATGGTTCCTAGAATAGAACTTTCATTCAGCAAAAATATGTCTGATTGTCAACTCGTATACCATAACATTATACACCCCTGACTGTCACACACCTATGACAACCGTATATGATTTACTTAAGAAGTAACTCTAAACCACATCCTATCTCTCTATTTATTCCTGGCGAGAGACACCATTCATTAGACAACTTATACATCACTGTGTTCTAAAATCACTGCATTTGGCTTCCAATTATAAAATCCCGGATGACGAGTGAGACTTTCTGACACAGCCCCATTAGTGCCGACTTCCTATTCCCCGAGACATGTGACCCAGCGGAAACACACTCAGCATATTAACGTGTTGCTACAGCCCCACCTTGAATCTGAAGGCGGAAATGCAGATTTTCCGTCATTTGAGCCCGACTTCTTCCAATTTGCATTTCAAGAAAATCATTTTTTCATGATATTCCATTTCATGATTCAAGTTCTGTCAAGTATATTTTTTTTTCAACATTTAAACAACATGCAAAGGGCTTTATACAGTTATCAAACGATTGTCAGAAATCAATATCTGTACCTTTGTTTGTCTGGGTTTTCTTCTTTTTAGAAATCTGATAAAATAAAATGACTCCAATGCAACTGTACAAATAATGTCAATTAATTTAACAAAACATATTTATTTTTACAACACAAATCTTTCAGTCACGCCGAATTCAGTTCTTCCTACCAAATCAATATGTCCTCCTGGAAGGACACCAGTCTCTCACATCACAGCTAGTATGTAGGTACTCATTTGTAAAACTGGGTAGACTTGAACAAAAGCAGTAAAGCTAACTGCTGTAAAAACAGTCTATCCATCATTAAGTCTAATCACCACCACGAGTTCCTTGATGTACAAGTCATCTTTGAATTTACACAACAGCTGATGTCAACGACATAAAGACATCTAATGAATTTAAATGAAATCTTCACCTCTCTCACCAAGGAATGGTTCTAGCTGATAGACACCCAATCCAAATACGGCCGTTTGTATGGAGATATTCACTGTACCCACAGAATCTAGGCCAAGTTATTGGTGCGAATATATATGTGTGATGATATATTTTGCGGTAGAACTTCCACATGGTAACCGCTTCTCAAGGAAAGATTACGACAAGATTGATATTCATTGGATATCTTTGGCTTTCCACCAAAAATGTCCAAAGATAGTTCCCCATTCCAGGAGGGCTACACACATATTTATCAAAATACAATATAAGCGCCAATTACATCGGTATCCACCCAACTCTGATTAATTCAATCTCCATTCTGACGGCTGGTGTGATTCCATATAAAGCGTTGGACCTCCTATACATCTAACAGTTTGTACCCTATATAGAAGAAAGAATCCCAGAAAAACTGTTTGTCTAGTCTCAACAAAGTATATAGATAGACGAGGAAAACCAATATAACTTGTTCTGTTAGCAAGATGTTGGACAATTCTCGACAATGTTAAAAAAATTGGTTTGCCCTCGTTTTGTACGCAATGACGAAATTTTGGGATAAATCCCCAACATTTTTGGTGTCCGACATATTGACAGGATTGTGAATCTAGGATCTGGGTATGCTGATGTGTCGACAGGTAAGACCAATACAATGGCTGCTTTTTCAAATTTTAAGTAAGGTCAATTCCACGTTTCAATTTTTCAACAGCATTTTCAAAAACGTGTTTCATGCAAATATTTCATACAGAAAATGGTGGCTATGGCCAAGAATAGATACCGTATTTGCCAAATAACTGCCCCTTCAATAAATGCCCTTTTCTACTGCATTTTGTGAAATGGTTTATCTGTTTCATAAAACTTGTCATCGGGATCTAATCTTTCGTCAGTGTAGTTGAGGGATCTCTAACATCAGGTTCATATACTGTAGCCTTCTATTTGCAATCACTCCTCAATGAAATTAAAAGGGTGTCTCAGACCCAGGAGGAAAGGCGTGTAAATTGTTTCTATGAGTATTCATCAGAAAAAAGAGGTACTACTGATAATTTTTTATAAATAATCTTTCATTATGTCTGGATTGCATATACTTCCCAAACACTCCTTAACAGAACAAGCATAGAATCCACTACATACAAATCAAGTCTGTTGTCTCATATCAATACAGTCTTTCCCAACATTAATATTTGATTCCTTCTCAAATCTCTTACGACAGACAGAGAAACATATTAATTTCCCCAGCAATGTGTTCATGACGAAACATCCACTTAATTTTCTGATTTCTATTCATCTTATGGAACAAGTTAGTCTTCAGTGGGACATATATAGAGTACTCATTTCCTTCTGAAGCAGATTGTATAAACAAATCGGAAGCTGATATACCAGTGAATCCCTCCAGGGTTACGTTTACAGGACTGTGATGTAAAAACGAGCTACAAGGTGTGCTTAACAGCACTAAAGACTAATTTGTCTGGCCAGTCACATACTGGGCTAGAAATGGGTCACAGGAGCCCTACTCCTAAATGTAAGAAATAACAAAATAGGTCACAGACACACAGGTCAAAGTCAAATGTCCAGGTTACAAAAAGGCAAGCAACACGCATGTTAAGTTCTGTTACAAAGCTGCAGATCTTTGTCCGTGGCGGACTTATGCGCAAAAAAACCGTAACCAATGTCACAGAGGTCAAGGTCACAAAAATGCTGTCAAACATGTTCTACTTATCAAGGTGCTATTGCTGCAATGTTTAAACAATCTTAGTGTTTGTAAATTTGTGAAATTATTGAAGACGAGTTTAAAGTACAGACCTAAACGCCTAGGCTGCCAGCCCTTCACTGTTCGTCCTCTTTCCACGTCGACTAGCACACGGCGTCCGTCAATTTTCTTTCCATCTGCATGCTTGTAGGCAGCTAGATTTGTTTTGAAGAAAGAAAAATACGCAAAATAACAATAGCACACAGCATTGCATCAGACCACATCGGAATTAACGAGATTGTTACAATGTATATGTACCAAACTGTATGAATCTTCCTGTCACTTAAAAATATCTTAATTCTTACCTGTATAAGGAACTCACCTGTTTATATACCATTTACCTGTACAGGTACTATAGCAACAGTAATAAAGTTTCGTAGGCAATTTTCATTATTTTCTCTCCGAATTTACCATATATGTATTGTAAGATATGTTTAAGAACAGTGTATCTTCATAAAATTTTGATTTATTCAAATTGATATAATTCTTGAAAAAAAATCCAGGGCTTTCTGGTGAATATTTCTGTATCAAAGACAGATATATCATGGGCGGTTAAAACAATAATTAAACTGCGTGTGTAGTCTTGTCCACTTCAGATATTTTTGAAAACCAATGATTTAATACAGTTTGGTACTTATTGGCGAAGCTGAAAAGAAATCAGTCACTTTTGATATTAACAAATCAAATACTTCCTTTTATACTTACCAACCTTTGTACTAAAAGCATTTGATTATTCTTATACCAGGAAAAAGGTAACGAAGGCTACAGAAAAATGTGTAATATTTTGGACACAATTGTATTTTTCTAGAGGAAGTATTTGTTTTGTTAACATTTTCAGTGCACATTTATTCCATTATTCTGCAACATACTACCTGGAAATCAACAAACAATTAATAATCAATCAAAATAGATTCCATTTCTGAAATACCTATTTGTTGGCCAGAACTCTTTTTTTGTTTTGTATGGGATGTTCATATACATACCTACCTCAGAGAGGGAACCGAACGAAAAAAATAAAAAAATTGTTGGTTTGTTTTGAAAATATTTTTAATTATTCTATAACAACTACAACATCAACTGATATTCTGATGATAGGGTCACTTACGTACTAAGTCTTAATTCCGTTGAATTTACTATTTGAAGACGGCAGGAGATTTTGGCAGGCATCATGAAGAGCCATGTCCTAAGCCAGGGGGGCGAATTTTCCACATGATTCCAAGATCATTTTCCAACTTACCCGATATTTTTCAACTTAACCAAACCAGGTTTTTTTCAAACTTACCCGAATTTTTCTATTTATAACTTACCAAAACTTTTTGTTGTTTTCTTCAAACAACNTTTCCCCTTTTTTTTTTTTTTTTTTTTTTTTTTTTACAAATTTTACTCGTAGAACTTACCAGATTTTTAATAGTAACTTACCCGGTACATTTTTTTTCAAACTTACCAAAGATACTTACGTTTACCCAAATTTTGTTTTTCATTTTACCACACCAAATTTTTCTTTCTCCGCTTTGGTAGCAGTTAGAAACTACGTCTTGAATTCTTGTAAAATCTGTCATGTTGGTTTCACCGAAGAACTTCCACGAAGTTTTAGGTCTTACCTGACAGTTCAGTTCAAATGAACTTTCCCCCCACCCCCACCCCTCATGCCTTCCAGCCTCCCCCGTTAGCCAAAGTTCAGCTTAAATGATCGAAAACGTTTGTACCTACCGCAGTTACCAAGTTTGAAAACTGACTGTCGCAAATTATTCATCCTTTTTTTCCCTCATGAATTTTATCCCAAAATACTTAAGAACTTGCTTATCACAAAATGACTCTCTATTCTAAATATAGTTTTCCAGTCATAAAGGTCAGATCACTGTGACCTTGACCCATTTTCACCTGTTGCTGAACATATTTTAACATTTCCACCCATTTTATATGAACTTTAAAACCCATGCATTTCCTATACCAGTCTTTAAAAGTTGGCATATCTGATTTGGACCACAGGACGGAATTCAGTAGGAATTTGTCTATAAGGACTTATCTTTAATATGGGAAAAAGAATCTTGGAAGATTTGAAAAATAAAACTAAACTTGGAAAAGAAAAATTTCAAGAAAAAAATAATACAATTCTGGTTTTAAAATCAAGCAGATAATTCATAGAAAAGGGACATTGTGTTTATGATTTGTTGGGAGTTTTGAACAGGTCATTTGACAGTTGCTAAGGTTACTGTAGGGTAATGGGACACGATGTCTTACCACTCCCATACAAACCTATAGTGAGTGGCCAGCAATTATTTCAAAGGAACAAGAATGGCAGAGCCATCAAGTTCACCACCTCATCTGTCTGAAGTGAAAATAACAAGGAAACGGATTAGTTCTACTGGAGAAATCACTTTTTTTTCTCTATAATATAAATTATTGATTTCAAACTGAGGAAAAAAACCCAGCCCTAACTATTCTTCTCACTCACCCCTGAAATTTCATAATGAACTATTCCAACCTTTAAAATGGAAGAGTTCAAATATGTCTTCAGGGGTAAATGAGTTAAATACCAGTTGCTTATTGATAACATATATGTTGATGAGACATACAAAGGTTTTACTTCAATGCAATATGCAAATTAGATAATTTGTATTGTTTTTTGAATTAGACATTCTAAATAATTTTATCTCTGAATGTCTTGAATATCACTTAACCTTATATCTCGTAATCAACATTTTTTAAAAGTTAAACGTACTTACCAGTTGTGTAAAACAAAACAGATGTTATCAAAGATTAAATAAAAATACCTCCACAAAATCCACAGCAATAACGTTTCAAATTTAAAACATGAAAATTGCAAAACTATTTCACTCTGACCTTGTTTTCAAGTAATAAATGATAAAATGTTGATTTTCTGCAATAATAGCAAAACCTTCAAAGCTTTTTGTACTTTTATCGCTCGCCCCTAATCTATGTACAGATGAAATTTCATGCAGTAAAATATTTATGGTCCTAACGATTTTTTTAACAAATCATATAAGCTTTGCCAATATGTATTTGTAAACCCATTTTTACTTGTTGAAGCATACCACAACAGTAATTTCTCTATCGTGTACAGACATATCAATTTCTTCCTTTCTGTAAAGAACTCTGAAGAACACCTAATCAATGAAATTCTGCCCAACAGCCAAATAACTTACTAGATACACTCAGTACAAACCTATTTGCTAGTTAACATTTGAGTCAACTCTAGTGAATTACAGATTTTATAACACAAATGGTATTTCAACTGTCTTACACTCTTTCCACAATTCTTAAAATTGACAAGGCTCTTGATTCTAGAAATCTTGTCTCAATTTGAAAATTATACTGAAATGTAGCTCATTTGAGGACAAAATACTTAACCAGTGAAAAATTTGCATAGATCGAAAACATGTTGGAATCAAATCAGCTTCGATTTAAAAACTTTAACGAAATCATTCAATAATATGGTTCACACAACTGCTATTTCATATCCGCTTTACAGTATATCCTGAAATTTTGGGAACAAGTAGGAAATTCCTAGGACAGATCACAACCTGATTCAGCGATTTATTTGCCCTTGGTCTAATGATCCGAGACATAGTATTGGATAATAATGATAACAAGAGGTACAGATAAAGCTACCTTGTTGGCCTTATTCAATGATCCTTGACTAGAAAACTTAGTTTTGAAATTTGAGATGCAAGAAATTAAAGAACTTTACAAAAAAATAAAAAAATCATCACTTGTCCTGAAAAGAAGTATTTTGCATTATCTAGGGTTAAGAAAAAGAAAACAAGGTTCTACAGTACACACATCATTTTTAAATTTTCACACACATTGGGGAGGACGGGTGACAACCTAACTCAATCCTCCAATATTCAACGGCGAACTGGCACTGATCAATCTGCTTCAATAGGACAGAGCCACTGTTTTGTGATGACTTCGGACAACATTTGTGGATTGGCTTGTGTTGCTATCTGTCATTAGTTAAATAGCGGTAGTGTTGTCTGGACCGTTACACCATTGAGCCAATCTCATTTCTCAATCATTACTACGCGGGAGAGGGCCTGGTAAAGCCGGCCTAGTGTTTCGCCAGACATTGGTAGGAAAGGATGACATGTTTTGTACCATTCCGCAATCCACCGGGAAATTTTTCAACTTGGAAACAGTCTGGAATCCCTGATTTTAAAGTCAGCGACAAAAAACTTTGAAAATGGTATTGCCAGCGACATGCCAGAGAGACACTGACGATTTTGTGTTGGGGTCAGACATTTATACAGCAACAATAAAAAGACAGTAGTAATGTATTCTGTTCCCAATTGTTATGTAGATCAAGTCTCTCATTTTTTTTTAATTTCAACAGAAATCGATTCAGTTGCACATTTTTAATATGTTGCCACTCCAGTGGTTTTCTCTTTTCTTACCACTATACTATTTCTTAAGAATTTATTTTCAAATAAGAAAATCAGAAAACTAAATATTTCAGGGAAATAATTTTTGAATGTTATGATTTAGTGAATTGCCATCAGAGCAACATGTCATCCCTTCCTTGTTAAAATATCTGGCCCAATGAAAAGAATACTTACAATGCATGTCCCGCTCATGTTCGTACTCTATGAAGGCGTAACCACGTGGCTTCCCCGAAACTTTATCTGTGAGCATGCAGATCTGAAAAACACAAACAAATCCAAACATATTACTCAATCTGAATCAATAAAATGTTTTTCGTCAAAAATATTCAAAATCAACAACATTCAGATGCCAAGATTTGTGCTGGTCCTGTGTTATCCCTTTTTTTTTTTTTAATTCTAGAATTTCACTATCTTGTCCTTAATTAATGCAGAGCTAATCGCTAAATTAGTTATGCATAGTGCTCTTATCTGTAGGTTAATCTAACTTCAGCCCTTCAAGTTGAATTTGTTCACATTCCAGTTGGCATTCATATTGATTATGTATGCCAACTGAAAGCTGTTCACTTCTTATATCTAACATTTTTTGAAACAACTGATGCCAATCATGTTCAGGTTTTAGTTCATAACTGTATATATAGTGAATGCTTTTTTATTTAATAAAGCAGCCATCTTCAAGGGAAGTTCACTGGTATAAAACGTCGAAATGTATGACATAATACTAATTATGACATCAACACGAGAAACAATGGCATTCAAAGTTGATATGAATGCCATTTGAACTTGGTAGGGTATATATAGTGGCAGTGCCATAGAATGGCGAATATAGTGCTATATACACTGCTAATGTTAGCAGTAGTGATTACATAGCGCTATAAATACTGCTGCCTACTTTACTATTATTAGCAATATACATCTAGCACCAAATACACAATACCTTATTGTGTATCGTCTGGTTTTATTTTATTATAAACCTATAATCTATACATCCATGGCAGATATTGGTGTATAATCAGACCCAATCAGGAAAATCCTAGGTTCGTTTTCTGAACCCTCTACGACACTTGACAGTGGCCGATTGTCCTTTATGACATCACTGTGTATCGCAAGGGCTACTGCTGAAGGGACGACTGTATTGCCAGGACAGAAATATATATATCAACAGTGTAACACCTACGTCTGGCAATGCAGACATTGGTTTAATGATATCAACACAGCATATAAATCTCTCCCAATGACCGAATTCGACTAGACTATGTCGTAACTCGAATGAAAGATGTTGATAATAAAATGTATTTTGTTGGATTTGAAAACAAAAACTTCCTATCTAAAGACATCAACCAGAATCAACAGAAATGACCTCTTGTGCACTGCTACCAGACAAGGAACATCACTACTCAGACATGGAACGTCACTACTACCAGACATGGAATATCACTGCTACCAGACATGGAATGTCACTGCTACCAGACATGGAACGTCACTACTACCAGACATGGAACTTCACTACTACCAGACATGGAATGTCACTGCTACCAGACATGGAACGTCACTACTACCAGACATGGAACGTTTGAGGGATTCACTTACAAAACAGAACACGTCACACATATTGGACATCAATTCATGACACCGATCATGTTCAGTATGTGCCAGGACTTGCCGACCGACAAATCTAACTACATGATGTTTTTGGGGCACAATGCTAATTTTGGAGAAGAACCACAGCACCGCTCTGCTTGTACAAACTTGGGACACTCATTTGCATACATATTAGCAACTGGTAATCACATGTGTGACCACCCCTCAATTTGTGAATGGACTCTTCTTAGTTTCACTGTCAAGACAAATCTATCTAGACAGATAGGGGTGGTAGATTGATCAGCTATTGTTCTCCTGTTGTCTCATCTATTTTTGTTTTGAGACCATATTTGGAAGCATATAACATCTTTCTTTAGCCTAAGTATGGCAAGACATTATTTTGCATGGTTTTCTACATCATTATCCCTTTATAAACCTTCACCTTTGTTTCTTTCTAACCCATTTATATCAGAGAGAATACAGATTTTTTTCTTTTAAATCTTAGAAACAAACATGATGTTTTAACAAGAATGATCAATTATACCAAATTTTTCCTTAAACATTTTACTTTTCTATTACAATATTTCTTCATTCACAGCTTTACTCATCCTTGCAACTGTAACTTGTGACTGGGAATTAATGAACCTTGATATATCATTTTAAAACATGACAGGGCTTTTGGTCCTAAAATATGCAAAGAATTATCATTAGATTTCTACATAAGGGAGATAACTCACGACACAAGACAGACAAACCATTGGAGCACTCTTCATCACTAAACTGAACATTTGGCGTTATGAAACAAATCTTTTAACTACTTAAATTTTATCCTCCAATACCATAGAAGCTTCTGGTAATAATTTTCCAATCTTGTTTGACTATTCTTTTAGAATTATGGACGTTTTTGGAAAACCATTTAAATTGTTTTTGAAAGAACTTGATATGCAAGTAATCTTGATAAATATTTATCTCCTAGTAATGATGAAAAGGGATACCCTTGGAAAGATGGGTATCAATGAAAATGTCTCATAAAACATCTATTTGTCATATAAAGATAAAGTGATTTTCTGTTGAGGCACACTCAGATTTAAAAAAAAACACCTGTAGGTACAGTGAGTATATTGAAGATAGCACTCCCAAGCTTCTGTGAGAGTATTTTGTTCTAATTCAATTGGCGGCCTTTGTGTGAAATCCTGTGTTTCTCCTAATTTTGAACTCTCCACTGAAACAGGAATTTAGGTAAATTGCTAATTGCTACGACCAACCTGTAAATATTTCAAAACTAACGTAATAGTTGATAGTAGTACTGCTCATCAAACTGGTCTTGCAAAGAAACCAGGATGGACATATAGGGAAATGATTTGGTTAATCAGATACTTATGTTTACTTTTTCAGTCTTGCTGGGTTATCTTCCTTTAAATGTGTGATTTGAAATTTTCTAACAATCTTCAGAAACGTAAAACCTAGTCGCACATATTTTGCTGTTCTGATTTCATAAACCCAAAATTGAAACACCATTCTTAAAACATAGTAATGGAACTCTTTTATAAAGGAGTTTCATAAAATTGACATATGTCATACCAAGGTAGCATAAAACCTTAAGTTTAAGATAAATTTCTATCAAACTTGAAAAATGATCCTAGAATACATAACTTACAATTCAAAAATATCATTAGAGAATTTTTCTTCTTTTTTATTTTTGCAAAAAGAAATAAAAAATTCTGTCAGGAAGGATAGCCTTGCAGATTGTCCCCTTGGAGTGTTGCATTGATCTGTATGGCGACCTTGATTGTTCCCTTGGAGTGTTGCATTGATCTGTATGGCAACCTTGATCGTCCCCTTGGAGTGTTGCATTGATTTGTATGGCGACCTTGATTGTTCCCTTGGAGTGTTGCATTGATCTGTATGGTGACCTTCATTGTTCCCTTGGAGTGTTGCATTGATCTGTATGGCGACCTTGATTGTCCCCTTGGAGTGTTGCATTGATCTGTATGGCGACCTTGATTGTCCCCTTGAAGTGTTGCATTGATCTGTATGACGACCTTGATTGTCCCCTTGGAGTGTTGCATTGATCTGTATGGCGACCTTGATTGTTCCCTTGGAGTGTTGCATTGATCTGTATGACGACCTTGATGGTCCCCTTAGAGTGTAGCATTGATCTGTATGATGACCTTGATTGTCCCCTTGGAGTGTTGCATTGATCTGTATGACGACCTTGATTGTCCCCTTGGAGTGATACATTGATCTGTATGACGACCTTGATTGTCCCCTTGGAGTGTAACATTGATCTGTATGACGACCTTGATCCATCAGGTCCTAGGCCTCTGTACAGATAATAGCAACTTAACAAACTCATCCATCATCCCATTATTGAGATATTTTTTTATTTCAATGAAGTCATTTCAAATGTAATGATTCTGTCTGTCTAATCATGACAAGTGTTTTCACAGCTCTGAAATGGATTAAGATCGTGTCCCCTACCAAGCAATCACTTGCCTTGAAAACAAAACCTGAAACTAACTTGTGCTTGCAATTTTCTTATGATCAAATAGCCAAGAAGAAGCCAGACGGTCTTATTTTGTAGATGGATTGGACATTTTATATTGGTTTTGGGCCACATTTAAACTTATCAAGGTGCATTCAATTTGATTATTTTTTTTATCAAGAAAAACCCAGGTAAACTGATAATTTTCAAATCATTGAAATACATTCAATAAAAACTTCATTTATCTAAACATCTTTGTGAAATAAGCTTTTCTGGCTGATATCAATCACTGATGTTGTCCCAAATAGAAGCACGCAGAGGGTCTTAATGTGGGAGGATGTTGAGTGCCCAAGATATCCCACATGGTCGGGCAGGTGACCCAATACCTTTTCATTGCCAATCGGGGAATCAAACCCTGGCAGTCTTGGTGATGTAGCGAGTGCATTATCCACTGTAACACCTGACCAACCAACAATTTGAAAAAATAATCCTAATAATACTGATGCTTGATGTTTTGAGGACCTGGGAATTAAGTGGCATTTCTGACTGCTTGGATAACATGTGTGATGTCAAGCCTGGCTTGGCGCCAGGGGATTAGATACGGACACACACAACAGGCTTGTACCGTAGCCTTTAGTATTTACATTACATTACCAAGTCATATTTAATAACGGCAGATTATCCCCCCCCCCCCTCCCCCTGTCTCCACTCTCTGTCTCACACACACATTCTCTGTTACAACAATACAGGCTTTCATTAATTGATAAGTCCATTATGTACAGATTTGATGCGTGTCCTCATAAACTATTACACAAACATTACAAAGTCCACCATTAAAACTGGTGGTGGGTTCAATACAGGGCAGATAATAATAATGTCCCCAAATATTGACATAGGTCTGCAAACATTATACTCCAGCATCAGTGGCCCTGTTTAACGGGAACGGACAACAGATCCACGGTCACTCGCCTTTGTTGGTGGAATTAGATGGGGAGGCAGGATAGAAGGGTGCTTGATCATCACGTACTATAAGCCACCTCGACTGGTTTCTGTGAAATGGCGGCGCACCCTCGCCATAGCGATAACGGACTCGCATTTGATAACCATGATTAATATGTCATCCCTTTCAATATCTTGTAACCCAAGACTTATCCCTGCCAAGAACATATAAGTACACCACATGATAAAACGCTGGATGCTAATTGGATAGATACACAAATTTGAAACAGTAGTGTGGGGTTCTAGAATTAAATGTCCAAGGCACTTTCACTTTTATTTATTTTTCATTTTTGATGATTTAAGTCATGAAATGTACTAAATCCATTATTGCCTTAAGCTTATGCTTAAATTCTAAACAACCACATTTCCTCATCAAAAGACATTGATATATAAAGTAAAATGATCTATTCCGAAACCCTTGCATCAAACAAATTTGTTGAATAGTTATCGCAAGTACAAAAGTATGGAATCACAGCTTTATGTCAGATCTAACAGGATGTCAAATTACCCAAGTGTTGGATAAAACAGTTTTCGCTGGATCCGTAACGGGTCAAATACTGGACAGATACTCTCCTATCAAAGATTATGTAGGATCTCTCTAGAATCCACATTCAATCATATTACATTACATGTTGATCTATCTAAAATGGCATCTAGTTTCGGTGTCTACAGTTTAGTAAGGTAAGAAAGAGGTAGAGTTCGGGAAATTTGAAACCGAAACATTCTGATATTATAACCCCACACTTTATCACTGAATTTCCATTTGAAACACCTTGCCAGATTGAAGTCCATTTCGTCCTCAGACTATTGGCACCTGTATATACAGCTTCTGGAATGGCCGACATTAATATATATAAGAAATGACTCCAAATTTCATTCCCAAATTTTCAATTACGATTTTCTTTTGGATCTCATACTCAGATTATAAATCCTGCCATCTGTAAAGTACTTGAACCTGCAGTTTCTGGAATACAAACATGTTGATTCACCATCAGAACAGCTAGGGTATTTTAAACTTCATTTAAACTTTTCTGTTTTCAATGCTTTTGACAATCCCCATTCCGTCTTTGCGTATTGCAGTTATCTTGTCTTGGGAGCAGGTATTGAAAGTTACGTCATTGGTCCGTGTGAGAAAATTACGTCGTTTTCCCAAAAATTGATGACGTTACTCTCACAAACAAGTGACGTAACAATCAATACCTGCTCTCAAGAGAAGACAACTCTGCAATACGCAAAGACGGAATACCACAGCCAAAAACTAACTATGCATTGGAAAGTGTTTTTTCCAGCATGACTAAAGAACATAATCAACATTAGTGTTTTGAGACTAAAAATTCAGCTGAGCTGGACCAGGATCCGAACCCTAAACTTCAGATTGTTATACTATAATCACTCTAACTGAGCTTCCTTGTCAATAGAAGGGTCCTGACCCAACTGTGCTACAGCTATAGCCAAAACAAAACTAGAACTGTAAGCCAAAGGCTAACTAATACCCCCGCTCCTTTATAAACCAGAACTGTGCGCTAAAGGCTTACTTATGCAAAGCAATATAGTCTCCCACCAGTAATGAGTTATGGTAATCACTATTTTATTAAAAACAAAAAAATGAAATAACAAAAAAATACACAAGTATTTCACACAAAGGGGCATTACTCCATCAAAAAGGGTTGAAATCCCAAATTAAAATGCCGGTGTACAACTCCATAAGATACCGATCATTCATGCAAAGTTTCAATGAAATCCACCTGTTCGTTAAGGAGGAGTTGCGTGGACAAGTATTTCGCAAAAAGGGGAATAACTCCATCAAAAAGGGTTGAAATCCCAAATTAAAAAGCCCGTGCACAACTACATAAGATACTGATCATTCATGCAAAGTTTCAATGAAATCCACCTGTTAATTAAGGAGGAGTTTTCCGGACAAGTTACTGCGGGCGACAGAGGGACAGACATCCAGACAAGGTGATTCCAGTATACCCCCCCCCCCCCCC